>NW_024582550.1:488127-581030 GCF_018398535.1 Haplochromis burtoni | reverse complement strand
TCTCGCCTTTTCTTCGTGTTTTTTTTTTTTTTTTTTTTTTTTTTTCTTCTTCCTCACTTATTTCTTCCTGTTGCCAAAAGAAAGGGTGTAATCCTTCTGATGCTGACACGCCACCAGAGAGAGGCCTTCTGTCAGCTCGGCCACAAGACGCGAAATTCCTAAAAACGATAACGCGTAGGACACGTGGACGGTTCATGCCGGCTCTGTTTCTGAAAGTGGGAGAAAGTTTGAAAGGCGAATTATTTTAAATTTCCTCTCTCTGTCTGTCATAAAGCTTTTTAAAGGGATCTAAATGTTGACGAGAAAGGGGGAGAATACTTTGTAAAACTTGTATAATTATTTTTGTGTCTCTTCAATGGATCTCTAGAAAGAATTTTTACTTAACTGATGTTTTTAGATTTTTATTTATGGTGTCTGTGTACAGAAATGTTGTACAGGGGGGTGCACAGTCTTGTCTGCTTAAATAAATACACAATTGAAGACTGAAAATGTTTGCGTGTTCTCTTAACTGATAAATGTTGAATGGTAAAATGGTAAATGGCCTGCATTTGTATAGCGCTTTTCTAGTCCATAGGACCCCAAAGCGCTTTACACTACATTCAGTCATTCACCCATTCACACACACATTCACACACTGGCGTGAATGTTTGATAAAAGAAGTATGAATAATGAATAGTATGAATAAAAATCCCAGTATAGTAAAAGTGTTAGCAGCCAAATATTCTTAAAATACCTCTGCAGTAAAAAGGTTTCTTTCTAATAAGGTTTAAATATTGATAATGTGTCTTGCAGTTAAGGATTACCATCTAATGCTTAAAGTGTTATAGGGAAATGTATTATTCATGATATGAAACCGCATCCCAAAGATGCTCTGTTGGATTGAGATCTGGTGAATCCGTGAACTCGCGGTCATGTTCAAGAGACCAGTATGAGACGATTTGAGATTTTTATCCTCTGAAGCGTACACTGTGCTCGTGAAGGGATTGGACACTGTCGGCAACGATACTTGGATAGGGAGTGGCGTGTAAGCGATGCTCAGTGGGTTTTCCTGGGGTCAAAGTGCACTGAGATCATTAGACTACCAGCAGCCTGAATCACTGATACAAGCGGGATGATTCCATGCTTTTGTGTTTTTGATGCCTAAATCTGACCTGTCCATCCAAATACTGCAGCAGAAATTGGGATTCATCAGACCAGGTAATGCAGGGGTGGGCAATTCCAGGCCCTGAGGGCCGGTGTCCTGCAGGTTTTAGATCTCACCTTGGGTCAACACACCTGAATCACATGATTAGTTCGTTACCAGGCCTCTGGAGAACTGCAGGAGCTAATTTAGCCATTTAAATCAGCTGTGTTGGTTCAAGGACACATCTAAAACCTGCAGGGACACCGGCCCTCTGGGCCTGGAATTGCCCACCCCTGAGGTAATGTATTTCCAGTCTCCTGTTGTCCCGCTGCTGTATAAAATCTGCCTCAGGGTTCAGCAATTTTCATTCAGACATGTTCTTCTACAACTTTGGTCATCTCAAAACATCTGTTCTCCTTTGACCTCTGTTTTTGACAAGCCATTTACACTCAGAGAAACTCCCTTGACTGGATGTTTTAAATCTTTGTGCAGGAAAATCCCAGCGGATCAGCAGTTTCTGAAACACGATTAACGTCCCTTAAATCACCTTTCTTCCCTGTTGGTGCACAGTTTCAAGTATCAGGTCCAAGTATCTTGATTATGTGTGTGCAGCGCTTAATTTCAGGAGAGCGTGTATAAATCTAACATGACATTTCAGTTGCTCTGTTCTGTCATGTATGTTTCTTCCTGGCCTCAAATGTGTGCTTCTTCACTTAAAAACTTTCCAGTATCTCTGCCACTGTTGTGCAGGTAATATACAAAGTGGTGATGAATAAAATGGCAATTTGGTATTTGATTAGGAGCTAAAACCTTATTTATCTCCCAGTTTCCCAAAGGCAAAACCACATGTTGATGATATATTTTTAAAAAAAATGTCAGTTAGTTCCCCCTAGTGGGCACAAATTAATAATGCAGCACAAATGTCAGCACTTTTAAGTAGAACTGAATGATTTACTTGAAGCTCCGAGTGTACGCTGTCATGTTTGTTTACACCAGACTGTGTTTACAAGAAGTCGGTATGGTAACAACAGGCACAAGTTTCTTTTATGTGGCTCCACGTGATCTTTCAGAGGAGGACGCACATCTGCAGCGTGTCTTTGTTGGGCACACGGAGCTCACTTTCTCCTCTTTCCATGTTATGATGGATGCTGGCAGCCTCAGTTAGCCACCAGTGACAGCTCTTTAGTGTTCCTCTACACAGGAGTGCAGACTGTTAGCATTAAGGCGAAAGTGTTTTAGAGCTTAGCTGCCTACACACAATGACTAATGACCTGATTTCCCTGCATTTGTTTTTTGGCGTGCTGGGGTTTTTTAGTTTTGTTTTCAATGTATTTGTCATAAAGAAAGAGATAAAGTGGATGTGGTTTTTTGCTTCTCTTTCATCCTATGTACTTTTTCTTTGTTGATGTGACCTGTTGATGTGACCTCTCACCATTTCACTTGGCTCTTTCTGCGCCCATGATTTCATTCCAGGACAAAGACAGTTGACTGATTTTCTAGTGCAAACATGAGTCTTTATTACAAACAGCCATCAGCATATTTTGGTCGGTGCTCTATTAATTTCATATGTTTCTCCTGATGAAAAAGAAATAACGAAACCCACACAAACCATCGGGGAGTTTTCCATAAACACTGTTGGAGCTGAGGGAGGATCCTGTCCATCACAAGAACCATCTGATGGCTCTTTGGCATTGTCAGAGACATCTGGAGGAAGGTGGAAGGGGAAAGGTGGAGGTGAGCCCCATGAGAGATGACATTCATCTAGCGAAAGAGTGTCTCAGCTAGGCGGAAGCCACAAGGGGAGGTTGGACAGAATGGAAAGGCTCGATCTATCATTGCACTTCAGTAACAACAACTCAATCAAACATTGTTTCTCTTTTCTTGTCAGCCCCGTGACACACAACTCTTTCAGTCAATAAATAATCTTCCAGGAGCTCTGGGGATCCCTCCGTGCTGTGGGCCCACCACATCTTCATCATCAGCGGCTCTGAGAGAGAGTCGCATGTGAAGCTCTTCATGCCACCATAACGCAGCAAACATTCATCGGTGTCAAATATGTGCTCACTCAGCAGAGTCAAGTCTGCTGGAGGCTCTCTCCGTGTTGCGCGGAGTGAATGTGACAGTAGCGGGCAGCTGAGTGATGATGCTGGCGTTGCACATCAGCTGGGTGAACACGCTGCTGTCCTTCACAATGCTGGTAGTAAATAGGGTGGTTTGCGTTAAAGGAGGGGAGCTGCTGCGGCTGCTGCTGCCTCGCCTGGATAAACCGAGGAACCGGCGGAACAGGGACTTCCTGAGGAGGATGTAGATCCAGGGGTCAAGGATGGGGTTAACTGAGGCTATCCTGATGGCAGCCAGGTCTGCTTTGAAGTTTTTTTCATCACTGAAGCAGTTTTCAAACACACGAACCTTAAAACAGAAGAAAGGAGCTGTTATAATATATTTCTTTAGACTGTTAACAGCTCATAAGCAGAAAGATTTCCTGTTTTGTCATCTTAAAAAAGAAAAGTTTGTCAAATCAAATCAAATTCCTGGATTCCTGGATTGAATGAGCAAACTCAACATTAAGGCGCTGTCCTCATGTAGACTACACCTCTGGTTACAAATATTTTGCAAGCTGTTGCATTATTAATTTCTGCTATTTGGGTTTAGCTGGACATTGTAAGTATAAAAAATAAACGTTAGCTTTGAGCAGAAAATGACTAATAAAGTCTGTTCTGGAGACAGGGACTTTATTTTCTAACACAATAAAATCCACATTGTTTAACACAGTGTAAACACTTCATGGCTTTTCTGAAAAGCCAAAATATAAAGTCCCTGTATGAGGTGAAGAGAAATGATCAAATTTTATCCAATTAAAGGCAGATTACACCCTGCACCAGTAACCAGCCTGTTGCAGACAACCATTCACAATCACACCTATAGGCAGTTTAGAATGAACCTAACCTCCTGTCTTTGGACTGTGGGAGGAAGCCTTAATACCACAGTACACAGGCAAAATAAGCAAACTCCACACAGAAAGGCTTCAAACTCGGGAATTTATTGGTGTGAGGGAACAGTGCTAACCACTGTGACCAGGTAATGACTGGACTTTAGAAAACAATATAGATTATATTCATCAAATATACAAGAATATTTAATGAACTGGCATGCAAGTAAAATGCCTAAAATGTGAAGGTAGCCCTACTAAACTGTCACCAGAAGTTTTCAGTTGTAGTCATTTTAATGATACATATTGTTGTGTGTGTGTGGGATATATATTTATCCAATTATATTAGGTTGAACTTCTGGAGTATCTGATGCTGAACGTACTGAACATATTTGCTGGAATCAAGCAAACTGAGCAAATCAAGTACTACGTTCGTCCACTTTTAGGTCCTTTTACAGATTTAAGTAGTTCCTCGTTATTTCACAGGCAGTTGTTGCCTGTGAAATTCAGGCTAACTGCGTGCATCGCTTTAGAGGAAAAATACCAGGATAAACTGGAAAGTGGGTAAAATTATTTTTGGCCAGTTTTAATTAAAGCTAACGACGTTAAAATGCATGTTTCGCACTGCTGTGTCGATACTAATCAGTACAATACTGGTAATTCCTCGTGTTTATAAGTGCCAGGCAGTGTTACAACAAAGTTTCTCTGCGCACCACTCGTTAATTAAAGACTTCTCTTACCACTAGTGGGGCTGAGCAGGCCAGGACCACCACAGAAGTCATCACCAGCACCGCGATCATTTGAGTCTCTGCGGCCGAGGACAGAGCTCTCCACCTTTCGCGGACGCTGCCTCTGGTGACGGGCAGCTGCACGACCCTCTGGCGCATCAGCAGCAGCGCGCCGCACACCGCCAGGTTCAGCAGGATGGTGCCGAGGATCAGCAGCAGGCTAACGACGCTGTACAGGACGAAGTAGGTGGTGGACACGGGGTCGTGTTTCCTCCAGTCGATGAAGCACCAGGTTTCGGACGGCTGCAGTGTGCTATTCGCCATGCCCATCATTGGGAGGCAGCAAAAGAAGATGTGACTGATGTAGATGCAGAGCAGAAGCTTCTGCGCGAAGCGTCGATCCACTCCCCACCGCTGGTAGGTGTACGGGCAGCATATGGCCAGGTATCGCTCTGCTGCCATGGTGCATATGATGCTGAGTCCGGTCAAACCGAAAAACAGCAACAAAAAGGACTGAAACTCGCAGACATGTTGGTCCAACAGCACATTGGGGTTAAGGTAGTTGGCTATAGTTATCGGACTGGCCAGGCAGGTGCCCAGCAGGTCCGTCACCGCCAGCCCACACAGCAGCGTGTAGAAAGCGGAAGATTTGCGCTGCTGTCTTGATACCGAAAGAACGATTATTGCAATTAAATTCCCAACGGCGCCTCCAGCAAACATAAAAAGCGGCAAATTGATTGATTTCTCGACACGGTCTGTTTGTGAATTCTGAGTCGTGGTCTCGTTTATTGAATAAGGTCCGTGCGTAGAGTTTGAGCTTTCCATTTCTATCCACGAGATAGCCTTAGTTACAGACGCTACCTGTGGTGTGTTGTGGGTTTGGAAGCGCAGTTCCTCTTCAGCCTACTGTAAGAGAAGATAATGACTCAGCAGGGGCATGTTCTCTGGTAGTCTCATCCCCTCTGCTTTCCAGTAATCCAGAAGTTACCGAGAGGTCGTGGCGCAAAGTTGTGGGCAAAGTGGTGGGTTGTCTCTAATATACTGAAGCATTCAGCAGTCTGACAGAAGTGATGGATAGGATTTCCGTTCCCTTTCTCATTTGTCAGTGAGCCGTCAGTGATGTCTGTCAGGAAGTGAACTGAACAAGGGGGTAAAGAGGCGACAGTGTCACAGATGAGACTTCAGCGGAATTTTCTGTGTTAGATATGAGTCACATTTGGTTACAAACAAAGATCTAAACGTTTGAGGCAACTGCTAGATTAAGTGATGTGCGTTCGATGCGCGCAAAAACAAACAGTAAAGTTAAATATGATAACTGTGCCTATAGCCGCTTCCAATAACACTGTTGAAAAGTTTTCAGTTTGAAGAATAAAATAAAATTTAAATGCCAATTACACGTTTAAAGTGTGCCCACCCAAACACTGTACGTTTGTTTTTATGAATGTGAGGTTAATTGATAATGGATGGATGGATGATGGATATTTAAATGAAAGAAATGCAACATATGTTTATGAGCATGGTACTCCAAACCTTTTGTCTTTAATAATCCACACATATTACTGTAAACCTTTTGCTAAAGTAACTTAATACTAAAAATCGTTTATAGTGGGGGTGTCAAATATGAGGCCTGGTGGCCAGAATTGGCCCAGCAAGGACTCCAATTTGGCCCCATGGATGGCTTTAAAAATAGTGAATGATGGGCTTAAGTTTTGAACTTTTGTCAGTATTTTCATACGTTTGACAGCTTTTAATAAATATCTCTCCCACTGACAATCATAATACACTAAAGTAATAAAGTAACGAATCAATAATTAAATGACAGAAACGTTTCTGTTATTTCTTTACTTTACCTTTTTATTTACTATAGAAATTTCTGTTTTGTCTTTCTTTTACAGAACTTTTTTTGTTCCACTTATCCTTATCAGGGTCACAGGTTGGCTGGAGCCTATCAGGACTTTTACAGGGCAAGAAGTGGCGTACACCCGGGACAGATCAACACAGAGACACTCACATTCCCTCCTATGGGCAATTTTTATCATATTCACTTAACCTAACCCCACTAACTGCATGTCTTTGGACTGTCGGAGGAAACCAGACTACCCACTCAAACATGGTGGAGAGCCATTGAGCCAGATGGTGGAGTCGAACACAGGACCTTGTGCCGTGAGGCCATAGTGCTGCCCTTTTCTGTTATTCTGTAGTAAATGAAAGAAATGGTGGCAGCGTGAAAAAATAAATATGTTCTCTGTAATTTTACACATTTATTTCTTCATGCTGTATAAGTCATTTAGAAAAAGATTTACTGTTGAAAATGCACTTTTTGTTTCTTATATAAAAAATATCTCAGGGATCGTAAATGCGTAGTTAACTGTCTTTAGAGTGACAGGAAGGGGAGTTTCACAGGTCTGGCTCACTTAACATCAAAGTGCGTCGTATGTGGCCAACCACATAAAACATTTGTACTCTGTACAAATGCATTGCCATTTTGTTGGTTCATATTCAATAATGATTAAAGTCCCATACATTTTGGACACCAACTACTATCAGCCACAGAAAGCTATTAATATAAGAGCACGTTGACTGCAATTGTTTTCCATGAAATGTCATCATCTTTCTCTGAGGAGTATTTCTTAACTAGAAATGGGTGGCTTGGATTTCCACATGTGGTCTAATTCATTCCAGAAATTGCAGATGTAATAAACAACATCAGAACTTACAAATCCCAAGCAAATTAACTACAGATCTGTACTACTTCCTATTTTTCTTTTTTGTTTTTTAACTCAAACTAATTAATAACGTTTCTGTTTGTGTGTGATGCTCTTTCTTTGCTCAGCAGTGGAAGAAATTATATGAGCGGGAACATTACATCAAGTGGAAAAGCTTTTGTCTATCATTTGTTCCATAGGGTTTCTGAGGGTGCTGTTTTCCCAGTGATGAACCTCTGGGTGCAGCACGCACCTCTGTCCCAAACAGAAGTTATTGTAAATGGTAGTGAGGAAGAGCAGAGCCCCGACAGACAGCAAGAACACCCGGGACGTCATTGCACTTAGCCTGCTCCGACTCTCCAGCCGTCACACATTCATTACAGTGTGACTTATGTTTACAGTGAGGAGCAGCGGAGAGGGGGTCTCTGTCAGCAGGCGACCTTAAAAGACAAAACAAAACACCTCTCTGAGAGGTAAACTGCTGCTGCTCATGCCTGCTCATGCAGACAGAAAGGAGCTGGCAGACTGGAAAAACAAAGACACTTAAGAGATGCCAAAGCCTGGAAACTCCAAGAGCAGATGCAATGTTGCTCAGTCTACAGTGAATCACGGGATATTTAAGACGTCAGTGGTTTATAGACTTCTCGAATGCTGTAAAGTTAATGCATTTATTGTAAATGCACTTAAAATGTATTATCTCTGTCTGTGGTCTCAGCTGTGGTCTGGCACTATAAAAGTGTCTGTGACTTCACCGTGTAAGGAAACAGCACAAAAAAATCCAGCCTTGTGCAAAAGTCTTGAGCCACCACACATTTGTTCATATTTTGCTTCCAACTTTCTTGTATTTAAGAAAAAATAAGACTTTCTGAAGGGTCTTCAAGCTTTTTCTTTGGACATTGGCTGCTTTTTCACTCATTTTCAGTCCAGTCGGTAAGCATGACCATTTCAGAGGAATCACTGTGTTTTTTTAAGCCACTTAATACTGACCTATGAATCATTCCAGCATAAAAAGTCACCTACACTACACACAACACTGGCATGAGGCAGTGTTGTGTCTACAATAACAGACAACTTAACAAAGAACTAGTTGAAATTATATCTTTAGGCACTTTGTTATTAGTAGTCCGTCACGTATGCCTGTTTCTTTTGTTGAATCTACAAAAACAAAGATAAGGGTGACAGGAATGAAAATGGTACTTTTATTTCTACAGTGTTGTTCAGGAATATTTCAGCAAGCTTTGGAGTGTGTCCATAAAGGAATGCCCAAAAGTGAGAACAGATGAACAGTATCTTAGAGTTATCTTCTGTTCACCGAAGCTTCATCAGATTTGACTTCATCAGGTATGCCAGATTAAAAACACACCCCAAACGCAATAAAACAGAACAAAAGGCAGCCAACATCCAAAGAACAGCTTTGAAAGTAAAGAACTATTCCTGAAGACTACATCACAAGAAACTGCGAGAAAGCTTGTCTGAGAGAGTTCAGGCTGTGCTGAAGAATAGAGGTGGTGCTGTAATTTCATGTATGTTTGCACGTTTCATTAAATCGCTGCATTGATTCTTGCTAGCAAAATATAAAGAAATGAGGGTTGGTTCAAGACTTGCACTGTACATAAAAGTCATTATGAAGACATTTTCATGAGATTTTTAGCAGTTTATCAAACACTGAACTTGTGTGGTGGTCATTTGTTGCCATGTTGGTGACGTCTGCACATCTACAGCAATACAGGTGTTGATGCACCGAGGACAAACTTAAAGAATCCCAGTCACCTTCTAAGATTACCTATGACCGATGACCTACGCAGACACACAGGACAGGTGTTTTCTTTTTTAATAAATACTCCCTTGAATATCCAAAATAATCAGATTTTAGTATGAACATGTCTCCAAAGTCTGTATTAAAGTCTTGAAATTTTATTCAGTCCACTCAACGGACTAAAGAATAATCCAGAATTAGGCGTCTTTGAGTTCTTTGGATCTTCCTGTTACCGGAATCTGTGTGTTGGATTCAAAACTAACTTCTAACTAACTTTTTTTTTTTTACATAAGAAAGGTTTTATCCCAAGGTTTTCTTTATTTAAAAAAATGTTGTTGTTTTTTCTTTTTTTCTCACTTTAGGAGCAGACAGGAAGTGTGCATCTAGCTTCAAATTGTTGTTGTCTTATATCTGTTTAGTCTGACCCTTTCTAAATCTGGACCCTCCTCACTCCTACTCCTTTGTGGAGTTTAACAGGCATGAGAACACAGCACTCACCCCACTGTGCCACAGTTATAAATATGTAGATTTAAGGCAAAAGTTACAGCTGATTATTTGAGATGCCAGCGAGTCTAAACACGACCCATGGGACATTGTGGCTGGTAAACTCACTAACAGCAACAAATGAATTCCAAGTGATAGTTTCATCAAGCCCCACAAAGTATTTGGTGTAAAAGGCGTTTGGGGATTTTATAGGGGAGGGAAACTGAGGAGAATTGGACTCTGCTGTTTCCTGGAAGTGAGTCAAGATTATCTCCTGGGTCCCCGAAAGCACAAAGGAATTCAGAGTTAAGGTCAAGCCTTGCATAAGCATGAGCATAACATAAGCATTAGATTAAGTTAGCCACGGTAACAAAAAATAAAAAAATAAAATAAATATCAGGGAATCAAGGAAAACAAAATCACAGCCCCCACGGACATATGAAGTTAGCTGAAGTATTGTGTTCTAAATAAACGATGGAAGAATAACAGGAAAGCAAAGGCATTCATACTCCTAATATGAGCTCATGCAGTGGTGATGTTTAAGCGACCGCCGAGGTATGGCTGTCAGTCTCTACAGGATGTAGGATAAAAAGGAGAGCATTTATTAATATAATATAAAATTCTGTGACTGTAACTGGGGGAAAGCTGCCCATAACGTGGACAGAGTGGTTATCCAGATAGTTACAGTTAGTTTTTTCATTTTCATCTTCGTACACCGCTGCAGTGCATTTTCAGTGAATTAAAAAAAAATAATACAGATGTGACTGAAGTGCAGACTTTCAGCTTTAATTAGAGGGTTTAATAAAAGCATTGCAATAACTTTTTAGGAACATTACATCCAGTTTTTATACATGCTTTCCTGTTTTCAGAGGCTCAGTAAGTAAATTCGACTCTTGACCGGCTACATGAAACATGTTCCTTTGTTATTGCCTGACAAGTTAAGGAGTAAAAAGGAGGGTCTGGCATTGTGTTGAACCTGAATTTGATAGCATTTTACTGAAATTGCCCAAAATAAGGTCCACAGAGATTTTGAAGGATGGTGATAATATTAGGCTGGAAAAACAAAATAAACGTGTCAGAGAAACAGAAAACACTTTAGGAGAGCCTCAGCAATCTGAGATGAGTGCACAATGGTGGAACATCCCCGAGCAGATTCGTCCGATCAGACAGCGCTTCACACCGTAAACTGATATTGACCCCAAGAGTACTGATAAGAGTTTCTCAGGGCAAAGAAATAGTCAGTCACCTGATCTGAATCCAATGGAGCAGATTTTCAGTTATTAAATACAAAGCTGGAGGCAGAGAGACCCACAAACAAGCGGCAACTGAAACCAGCTCCAGTGAAGGACTGGCAGAGCTTGTCAAGGGAGGAAACACAACATGTCCAGGGGTGATGTCATGTGCAGAGTCACTGACTGCAAAGGATTTTCATCAAAGTATTAAGAACAGTCATTATATTTTAAATGATCTTAGCTTATTATGTTTCATCCTCTGAAAACATCAGACTTTGTATAAGAATGGTTGTAGCTGCTAAACTGTTAGTTAAACACCCTCTGGTGCAGAAAATACATTTTCCAAAAACCTATTAACCTAACCTTCTAGTCTGAGAGCGGAAGCTGAGCTGAAATCAGATCTCGCAATAGGATAACAATCCCAACAATACAAGTGCACCAGAGCGGAGAGGGGGGGAAGCAAATCAAGATGTTGTAATAACCTATTCAAATGAAATGCTGTGCATAAATGAACGTCCCCAATTCTCATGAACTGGAGCAGCTTTATAAAGTCGGTGAAAATTCTTCCACATAGATGTAAGAGACTGCTCAAGTCATACAGAAAACAGTTACTTCAGGTTATTTCCTAGCTTTATAGTGTACACACTTTGTATTACTGCAGTTTGCACTGTTCTCTTACACAATGTCAGTTTTACCTTTACAGTTTGCTTGAAACTAACTTCACTTTTACTTTTTAGCTAAATCCCACAAAACCTGAAACTGCAGTTTTTTCTGTTTTTGTTTCTTTTTAATCAATTAATCAATTATACTATTATATTATTACTTGTTTGCTTGTTAGTGTGAAGTTTCAAAGAAAAAAAAGAAAACCTTTAAGAAATTATGAAAGAAAAAAATCTTCAGAAGAAGAATAGGGGCATGTTTCTGGGATATATAGTCTTTTGTTTCATTCTCTGTCAGGATGATTCCAGACTTCTTCAACAATGGGGAAGTTTGAGGTCTGGGGAGGCCAAGCCACTGCACTGGAAGTGTGTTTGAGATCTTTGTCATGTTGAAAAATGAAGCTGTTGCCAATCACTTGTTTTCCAGATGGTATTGCATCGCGGATCAAAATCTGAAGGTACTTTTTCAGCATTTATAATTCCATAAATTTTGACAAGCTCTGAAACAGCAGTGCCTGAAATACAGCTCCAAACCTCCACCATGTTTTACAGATGGATGTAAACACTCGCTGTTGTACCTCTCTTGACGTCCTTACCTTGTAAGGACACCGTTGCACCTCTCTTGGCGACAGTGAACAGTGGATGGATCAACTGAGGGTCCAGATGAAGGTCTTAACTCCTGTGTCAGGTCTTTGCTGAATTTCTCCCTATTATTAAGAAACATTTAGTCCATCATTTCTTCTTCATACATGATGTGCTATTGTGACAAGGTGCTAGTAACAAAGTGCTTAAAAATATAACTTAAAATGGGCTCTTTGAATAGTGGTGTAGAAGTGTTACGTGGCTTGAATGGTCAGGTACAAGAACTGGACTGAAATGATTAAATAAGCAGAAACAGATCTTCAGAAATCCTGGAGAATGTACTTAATTATTAATTAATTATTCACTAATTTAATTATTTATTTCCAAAGACCAATTTTTGAAAAATACTACAAAGTCTGACTCTTTGAAAGCAAAGTACACAGAAATGAGGGCAAACTCAGAACTTTTGCACAATACTATAACATTGCAACCAAACGTGTACTTTATCCTGATATGTGCACACCAAATCTATTCAGCTTATCCCCTTAACGTTCATGATTGCTGCAGTGACAGGGGCTGGGTATGTGACCCAGCTTTTTGAGTTTATTTTAGATTTGTGATATTATATTGAAAATATGTTAAGTTCTTGTGTTGTTATTAGTAGTTAGGATTTAGTTGAGTTTTGTTTTAGTTTTCTTTCACCTGTGTCTCCTGGTTTATGAGTCTTTTCCCTGTCCTCTATGTAGTTTGTCTTGTCCTCAGTGTTTTTTCTTTTAGTTATGCCGTGCCGTCCCTTATCTGTTCTCATGTGTCCCTCCTTGTGTTTCGTGTCTCCCCAGTCTGTCATTTGTTCCATCATTAGCCGTTTCCGGGTCCAAACTAGGCTTCAGGTCCCAAATTCCTTCCATCCATCCATCTTCTTCCGCTTATCTGGGGCCGGGTAGCTTCACACTCGGCTTCACACTCAGCTGCGAACCGTTCCAGTGCGAGCTTCATCATCTGATGAAACCAACAGAACCACTTCATCCTCAAAAAGCAGAGATGACATTCTGAGACCACCCAAGTGAAAGCCTTCTGCCACTTGGCCATGCCTAGAATAAATTCTTTCATTTTTAATAAAATGATCAGCGTTGCTGCTCTACCAGGTGTAACAATTAAGTCTAACATCCAGGCATACACGAAAAAGAGTTTATGAAGTTTAATTAGCAGGGAGTTAGCTCGCTAGTTTTTATTTAAATATAATATACCATATTCTGACTGAGAGATTTCTAAAAAAATAAAAATAAAATTAACTACAGCTTTGCTATCACTTCTGACATAAATGAAGACATAAAACTAAACAGCAGTGACATTTGTCGGGTTACTGCAGTTGGGCTAGCTGGTATATAATGATGGCTACCTACACAGCTATGGTTACCATAATATAACCAAAGTGAAGCCAAAGGGTGAACGACAACTTTTTCCACTTGAAAAAAGTTAACGTGAGGGTTCCCGATGGTTAGGAGGTTAGGAACAAATGCAATTGCGTGGCAGGATGCTGTAAATGTACAATCAATCAATCAATCAATATGAGGTTAGTCATTAATATACTGCTGGGCTGGGCTGGGCTGGGCTGTAGTTACAGCATAAGGTTTTAAAAACTAAGCTTTAAAACCTGCTGCAGATGAATAGTGGTAACAAAAACCAGGAGAGCTTGAGAGTGATCACTGACTTTTTTAGGGGCTTGTTCAGATGTGTATTTAAGTCCTGTGTCTCCTTCTGTTCCTTGTCGGGTCGTCTGTTTGTTTTCATGTCAAGTCCGCGTTTTTGATTCCCACTGTTCAAGTTTGAATTATTTCATTTTACGTTGTTGCACGTTCCTGTTCAGTTTCATGTTCTTGTCTCTTTTCATTGTCTTCATAGATAGTCATGGTTTTTCCCAGTGTAGATTTCAGTTTAGTTTCACCGCACCTTGTTTTTCTGGGTTTTTTGTATCAGACTCGCTAAAAACACCAGTTCATTTCTCCTGTGTGTCCTTTTTGGGTCCGTTTCACAAACACACCGGCGTAACCTTGCTGTGACATGGAGTCTATCACAGCTAGCCATTAAGTATACATACTTAATGACATATACATATAATTCTTTATTTATTCATTAAATAAAGACTTATGACACCAAACTGACCGCAAACATTACTCCTCTATTCATCAATTCCAATGAAAAACCACCTTGACCCACATGTGAAGCAATTTCAACTGAAAAAAAAACAACTTTTGCAAAACCACATGTTGTTTCTGTAGCTTTACTCCATCTCGCTTACATTTATATAACAAAGAAAACTCCCTTTTAATCTCTCTGCAGCTCATATTTCTGTCAGCCTCTCTGTGACACATCATCCAGTTATAACCACTATGATGTATTTAATGAACATGATTAATTTCTTCCTTAATCTTTGCATGCTCCGATGAGAGCGACACCACATGAAGACATTCATGATGAACAATGTAGTTAGGAAACATCCACCATAGAGCAGCAGATGAGGATGAGAACATCCGCTGAATCCATAAATGTGGTTCTATTTAATTCTTGTTGGGCTGTTTGAAAGATATTTTTTGAGATGATAGCTTAATCAAAAAAGCAAATCCCTGTTGTCTTTCAATCTCCAGAAAACCCCAGCCAGTTTTCCAGCACATTTCTACTGATGTGATCAACTTTAAAGAATACCACAGAGGTTTTACTGTGTCACTTCCCAGCAATGAGCCAAACAAATGTTTTTTGTTTTGTTTTTTTATATAAAGGTCAAGACACAATTCAGAGTATATAAGTCATACAGTGCTCAGTTGGGCATTGTAGCTATGTAATGCGTAACTGTGGCTTGTAATTTAGGCGCCAACACACTTTTGTCAATGGAGGGCAGCTCCTACGTCTGTTGAAAAATTTAGACGTCTTCTTTTAATATATGAGATTAAAAACTGTGATCCAGTAGCGAACAAACATGAAGTGATGCAGTCTGCAAGACATAATTACTTAGAGAAACTTTTGTGCTGTCAGACTACTAAGTGTGCTGTTAAGCAGAGCACTGCTTGGTAAAGTCAACATGGCAACACTTTGGCTTTCAGCAGTTATGAATTTGTCTTGTTCTCCACATCGGCTTAGTGCGTTTGGTCAAGAAATAGACTGTAGATAAAAAGTGGCAGTAGCCACTGTATTAGTACCCATGGTATAGACTTGATTCTGAAGTTCATCCTCATGTCAATTTTCTGGAACCAAAACAGCAAAACCAGAACTTAACTTCCCAAAAATGGAGTAAAAACCTCTGAGGTGTTACACTGTTATGTTGTGTATGTTTTATAGTGCACTGTCAAAAGTGTAAAGAACCTACAATAATACAGAGAAAACTCCCTATGAGCAAACACTTGGCGACAGTGGGAAGGAAAACCTCCTTTTTAACAGGAAACCTCCAGCAGAACCAGGCTCAGAGGAGGGTTAGCCATTTCCCTCAAACTATCATCATTTCTCGTATGCACAGTGTCACTGATGTTTAACGTGCTGTTGTATTTTTGGAGGACTACAATCACGACTGTATAGTGTAAATTCTGCACAGCGTGCAGGTATCGGCATCCTGTGTTAGTACACTGGTTCCCTGAAGCAGCCACTCCCCTGAAAACTTTATGCCTAAATATAATTTTGCATAAGTGCCTACAGAGACTAAAATTTCACCACATCAAACAGGTGTTAAACAGATGTTTTGATAAATCTCAGTCATATGGCATCATTTTCATTTTGTTATTTTATCAAAGACTCCATTATTAAAATACAGACCCAACTCATTGGATTTTTGCAAATCGGTTGGGAGAAGAAATGCTGGAACTGCTGTTTTTCCGTTCCCTGACAGAGTAACACTGCGCTGTGTCTGGAATTCATTATTCTGACTTTTGTGATAACAAGATTAAGTGTTGGGGAAATAACACTGACTTTAATAGGGCTGCGGTGGTGTGAATAGCAACACTCCTGCAGTATTATGACGTATTTCTGTGCATGCCTTAAGTAAACCAGGTAAGAATGGAGTAATAGAAGGTTTAAGGGACCTTAACCTATATTCATCAGTCCAGCCGCTGACCTTTAATCTGGGAGAGACCATGGCTGTGAGCCAGCAGGAGGTGTAAATCTTTTTGAATTGCACGCACTACCAATTTGGTCACACCTTCTCATTTAATGGATTGTCTTAATTTTTCTGCTGTCTATATTGTAGATACAAACGGAAGACATCAAATATATGAAGCAAGAGGTATGGAATTATGTAGCAAAGAAAAAATGATGAATAAATCTAAATATGTTTTATATTTTAGATTCCTCAAAGTAGCCACCCTTTGCTTTGGTGACAGCGCTGCAAACCCCTGGCTTTCTCTCAGTGAGCTTCATGATGTAGTCAATTGAAAGTAGTTTTCCCTTCACAGGTGTGCCTCGTCAGAGTTCATTTGGGGAATTTCTTGCCTTCTCAATGGGGTTGGGACCATGAGTTGGGCTGTACAGAAGTCAGGTTGGCACACACCTGACAGCCCAATTAGACTGTTTGAATTCATGTTATAGCAAGAATCAACCAGCTAAGTAAAGAGAAATGACAGTCCATCATTACTTTAAGTACTGACGGTCCATCAGTCAAAAAAAGAAAAAGAAAAAAAAGAACTAAAGGTCAGTCAGTCTGGATAATTGCTTTCAATGTATTCCCAAGTTCAGGCACAAAAACTATCAACCACTGAGCTGGCTCACATGAGGACCACCCCAGGAAAAGAACACCAAGAGTCCCCTCTGCTGCTGAGGATAAATTCATCCGAGTCACCAGCCTCAGAAATTGCACCTCAGATTAGAGCCCAGACAAATGCCACACAGAGTTCCAGTAGCAGACACATCTCTACATCAACTGTTTAGAGGAGACTGATCAGGCATTTATGGTCAAATAGCTGCTAAGAAGCCATGACTAAGGAAAAGAAACAACCGGAGAAGATTTGTTTGGGCCAAGAAACACAAGGAATGGACATTACACCAGTGGAAATCTGTGCTTTGGTCTGATGAGTCCAAATTTGAGATCTTTGGTTCCACCCAATGTGTCTTTGTGCGATGCAGAAAAGGTGAACGGATGGTCTCTCAGTGCATGGTTCCCACCGTGAAGCATGGAAAAGGAGGTGTGATGGTGTGGGGGGCTTTACTGTTGACACTGTTGGGGATTTCTTCAGAATTGAAGGCACACGGAATCAGCATGGCTACCACAGCATCCTCCAGTAATATGTAATCCCATTCTGTTTGCGTTTAGTTGGAACATCATTTATTTTTCAACAGGACAATGACCCCAAACACACCACCAGGCTGTGTAAGGGCTCGTTGACCAATAAGGAGAATGATGGACTGCTGTACCATGGCCTGGCCTCCACAGTCACCTGACCTAAACCCAATGGAGATGGTTTGAGATGAGATGGACCACAGAGTGAAGGCAAAAGGTCCAACAAGTGCTCAGGAACTCTGGGAACTCCTTCAAGACTGTTGGAAAACCATTTCAGGTGACAACCTCATGAAGCTCAGAGAGAGAATGCCAAGAGTGTGCAAAGCAGTAATCAAAGCAAAGGATGGCTATTTTGAAGAACCTAAAACATTAAACATGTTCACTTTTTGTTTACTACATATTTCCAAATGTGTTTATTAATGGTTTTGATGCATTCAGTGAGAATCTACAACGTAAATAGTTATGAAAATAAATAAATATACATGATTTACAAATTTCATAAACCCATATTTTGGTCACGATAGAAAACAGAAAACATATCAAATGTTTAAAATGAGAATATGCATCTTCTCATAAAAAATATCAGCTAATTTTGAGATTGATGGCAGCAAAACACCTCAAAAAAGCTGCAATGGAGGCAACAAAAGGCTGCAAATCTCGTTTAGTTCAGTGATTAATACTAAAAAGAAACAGCTGGAGGAACATTTTTGTAACTTTTTAGGTTAATTGTCAACAGGGCAGTAACATGACTGGGTATAAAAGAGCATCTTTGAGAGGTAGTTTCTCTGAAATAAAGATTGGCAGAGGTTCAACGATCTGCAAAAACTGCAAATTGTGGAGCAATTTCAGAATAATGTTCCTAAATGTAAAATAGCAAAGACTCTGAATATCTCCTCATCTACAATAATACCTGATGATATTAAGAGAATCTGGAGAAATCTGTGCAATACTGGATGTCCGTGACCTTCAGGCCCTCTGGCAGCACTGCATTAAAAACAGGCATGATTCTGTCATTCGTGGGCCCAGAAACACTTCCAGAACTCCCTTTCTGTGAACAGATCACAGGTTAAAGCTTTATATTCCACCACTATAGTCTCTGGACCAAAGTTCATTTAAAATGGACTGAAGCAAAGACGAAAAGTGTTCTGTGGTCAGACAATTTGAAATCTGAAATTCTTTGTGAAAAACATGAAAACCCTGCCCTCTGGACTATAAAAGGATAGGGACAAACACGGGTTGTTAACTGAGATTTTGGAGGGTTCAAATTCCTGCATCTCTGATAGTATGGGTGTGCAGTAATACCCGTTACACATCTGGAAACACATAATCAGGTTTTAGAGCAACATATAGTCCCATCTAGATTAAATCTTTTTCATTGAAGACCTGACATATTTCAGCAAGACACTCCTAAACCACAGAATTTAGCTATCACAGCTAGGGATGGGTACCGGTAGTAACCAGACCGAAAAGCAGCGCACATTTCTGTGCTTTATTTCGGTGCTTTTTTTCCCCTGAAATGTCATACACTTTGGATTCCAGCCAATCATTTTACCTTTGCAAGCGTAGTAGGCGGGCCCAGGTACGTACGTTCTTTTAGAGCAGAGCTACAGATTAAAAATGCCCAAGGCGAAGCGGTCAAAGTCTGGCTGTACTTCACAGCAAAAGATGCAAACTCACCATCATGCAACAAGTGCTTTAAGGTGACACTGTGCAAAGGAGGTAAGTCCTCGAATCTGATGAAACACCTGGCGACGTATAACGTTTTTTAAAAGCCGAGAAATGCGCTGTATTTTTGATAGCTTGCTGCGAGACCTCACACCGAGCACATCTACTGCAGGTGTGGTGCCTGTTATCGGACCCCGAATTAGCAACATCCCCCAAAAACCCGAAGATTAGAGTCCTGGCCCCTAGCCCTGCCAGTGTAGCAGAAATGATGACGGATGATGACGGCAGCAGCAGCCGTTCTTCTCTGCGTGAGTAGCTTAATGTTGTTCGTGTGTAATTTACATTGAGTAGGCTAACCACGTTATTACATTAATGCATGTAAGGTGAACTAGCAAACACCGTCGTAGTTACATGCGGCTGTCTTCTTGTTTGATGGCAGATACTCCCTTCACCTGGCCAAAAAGGCTAAAATGACCAAAGAAAAAGTGGGAAACAGCTAAACATGAGAGGTTTTTGGACAAAGTTTGTGTTTTTTCCATTGATTAAGCACTGCTTCCAGCCAAGAGTGATACCACAAATCCCCTGTAGCTGCAGAAAAGGCTAACATTGTTATCTTTTCACAAAAAAACACCTGAACGTGAGAGGTTTTTGGACCAATTTTGTGTTCAACATTCTTTAAGCACCGGTTCGAGCACCGTTTAAGCACCGGCACCGTTTCAAAAGTACCGGTTTGGTACTGGTATCGGATAAAACCTAAACGATACCCATCCCTAATCACAGCAGCATGGCTCCACATTGGAAGAGTCCAGGTGCTGAAGTGAACTTCCTGCAGTCCAGTCCTTCGACAAATTGAAACCCTTGGTGGATCATGACATGAAAAATACAAGAAAGAAGACACAGCACTGTCGAACAGCTGGAATCCTGTATAAGGCAACATTCCTCTCCCAGAAGTTCAGCAGCTGGTGTCCTCAGTTCCCAGACTGTTGCTACAAGAAGAGAGAATGTGCTTTCCCAACATTTTTGAGACATGTTGCTGACATCAAGTTCAAAGTGGGCTAATACTATTCTTAAAATGGTACATTTAAACATACAATCTGTTTGCAGAGTTATATTGCAAATAAAATATGAGTTTTCTAATCATTCCATTTTGATTTTATTTACATTTTACACAGCGTCCCAGCTGGGGGGTTTTTTCAGATTGAGGTTGTGATACTTGTTGTGCTTGTATGGGCTAAAACTTCACCAAACCTCTGTTAATCCACTAAAAAAGCTCTAATCTAATTACTCGACATTTTTTTTAGTTCATCCGGTGAGGTTTTGAATCCATTTCATCTGCTCAAAGGGTCACACTGTTTCCACAAGACACAGAAGAACATGTAATCCTTCAAAGTTTAAGCATGAAACGCACAACTACAGCTGATTTGTGGGATGTGGGAAACACTTGATCGCATTAATCGCAGTAATATGATGGAGACTTATTCAGATCCAGATATTAAAGCTGCTGATGTATTTGCACCATCATTGCTGGCTAATGACGTCACTCTCCATTAATCGGAATGTAATGTTCCTGAATTTGCACTGTACATATGACCATCACCGCAAGCCTACAGGACGTAAGTCCCAGCTGACTTTCATAACCCTTGTGACTCTTGTTGAGGTTTGATGCACTTTTAGCACAGCGATATCAACTGCAAGAAACTTTGGCCTATATATAAAGTTACAATCACATGTGGTCTCAGTTTGGATGAGAATCAGCTCCAGTTAGCAGCACTTAGCCTAAATTAATGACTCACAGGTCTGGCATGACATCAACACCTTGGCATTTTGGTAGCCACTGAAATCATGTCCTCTTTATTTTATTTTAGCTGTTTTATGTGACTTTTGGAAGCTAAAGTAATGATACATTTAATCAACTAATTTGCTAGGTTGTTTTTTTTAGATTGGGTATGCTTAAATATTGCTACTTCTTCTTTAAAACAAGTTCCTCTGTTTAGGTGAGTATAAAGAGCAAAATAGGAAATTAACTTCAAATCAGGCCAAAAAAAACCAACACATTAATAAAACCGTCCCACCCCAAGGTTGAGAATTTGGCAGAGCCCAGCCCAGCATGTGTGTATGTGTGTGTGTACAAATGTTGGGAAATGTCAGCATATGTTATCCCACACTTGTTCTTATTAAAAGGAAACTTGAAACCCCCTCGGTGCTTTGATGACAGCAGTCCACGTGACCTTTTTCCTGCTTTTGGTGCTTTCTGCAGAAAGCCTAAATCCTATTAAATCGGGCACTGAATATCCTCCGGTTACTAAAGTCTCTAACATGATGCCAGATCTGCCAGTCCGATCTGAATATTCTGGCCTTTGTTTATGATTTCGGCTTTAAATAAACCCCTCTCATTTAGAAGAGATCTTGGGAAAGACATGTCTAATCTGATATAAAACTCATCCTGTTTTGGGCGGTTTTCAACAAATCAGTCTTGCTCCCTGAGAAAATGTCTGTAGTTGGATTAAAACCTCTTTGCTAATCTAAATATAATAATAAAAGTGCACTAGTTCATAAATATTTATTCAAGAAAGTGCATCACTTGCATTTTGAACCCTTGTAAGAGGCAGAGCTTTCGCTAGAAGAAAAAGCATCATGATTTTTAAAGAATGAAACTGACAGGATGACACAGAATTGTTAAAGCATTGAAGTAAAATCAAATTAATGTTTAATACTGAGGGAATGTTTTCATTTTGAGGAATGATCCCCGCCCTTCGCAGGTCAGCACCTGTTTCTTTTTAAAATGAAATGAAAACTAGAATACCCAGAACTGCTGACTCGCATTCCCGTAGTCTTTCAGACTATTTTCCTCTTTATAAATTTAATTTCAGAAGCATGTGTGAAAGTCGATGTGTCATCTCCTGATAAACTCGCCCACGAGGGAGTCTGCAGTCAGAGGGGCTTTAACGTAGGACACCGGATGTTCAGGTTACTCATCAGGAGCGGTACTCAGCTTTAAAAACATTTGAGTAATGAGTGTGACTGAAGGGAGGTCCTCAGTCTGACAAAATAAATATGATGATGATGTCATTGTGATGTCATCACATTTCATACTGAATGCTTAATGAATGAGTTGAGGGGCCACAGTGTACGTTACATAGTACTGTCACCCCTCGCTGGGTTATATTTGGCTTCCAGGAAGCCAGACTTCCTCTTCTCTTTTAAAGCGGTCTTTAGGAACAGCTCTCTGTGCTTTCTGAAGGACATTGGCCACTTTTTCATACATTTTCTGTCTACTCCATCTATCTGACCTTTTTCAGAGGAATTTGTGGAAATCATCAATCATTCAAGCAAAAAGAAGAAGAAAAAGAAGAAGAAGAAGAAGAAGAAGAAGAAGGTGCTCCTAGCTCAAGAGATGAATCTGTGCTGTCTACTTATAATAGACAACTTAGCAAATAATTACACAAGAACTGGACTGAAAATTAATGCTAACAGGTCACCGACTCCAAATTTGAAATTTTATGATTTGAATGGTTTTTAATATGTATGGCAAAGGTAAGGTGAGACTTACAGCAGGTATCTGTAAAATACAGTCAAGAGCAGTGGGCGAAGAGGACTCAATGGCAGAGCTCGGAGAGGTCAACTTAAGTGCATTTATTTACAGTGAAACACCCAGGTGAACTTACAAGTTGTGATGGGGAAACAGGGGCTCCTGGGATGCAAGGATCAGGGGCATCCAAATAATCCAAACTCTCCTCACTCAGCTCAGGCACTCTCTCCAAGCAATCCAGGGAGGGGGAATTCCAGGGAATGTCTGTATACAAAGGAAAGAACAGGGGGCAGGCAAAGAGCACACGCCACACTAAAGAGCTGAGGCTTTACTAACAGCATAGTTGAACAGTCTAGCAAAGAACAAAGCTCAGCCACTCGCCTCCTGATGAGCTCATCTGGAGCAGGTGATTGACTGTTGCAGGTGTGTTCAGCCAGAGGTGGGAACCCGTGATGCGTCCCACCCATGAACACAGACACACAACCACAGAGAGAGGAGAGGGAGACAGAGAGTAAACAAAGCCTGCAGCAGGCAGCTCAGGAGGACTGAGGGACGATGACACGGTGAGACTGTTTGGTTTAGGGCTACATTTCAGCCGGAGCTGTTGGGGATCTTGTCAAAATCCATCTTGAGCAAAAGGCAGCCAACATGGAAAGAAGAGCTTTGAATGTCCTCCAAGGAGTCTGGAGAAATATTTACTTCACCTGCTACCCTCCTGCTGATCGTCCCATAATCACCCCAGTGTGTATAAATAGTCCTGTCTGCCTCCTTGTCCTAGTCATACTGTTTCTATATTGTTGAAATCTAGTACACATTGTCATGCCTCCCTCAGTAAGGTTGTAATGATCATTGCAAATCTACCCGCATCTTCCCAAATAGCAAACACTAGCTTAATGTTGTGCATATGGTAAACATAGAAAAACTCAACAAATATCAGCATGTTAGTATTGCTCTTGTGAACGTGTGTGAGTAGTCTGTTCCCCCAAACTAATAAAAATGCTCAGACTGCCCCTTTAAAATTAAAAAATGCACGTGAAGCTCTCAATTTACCGGTCGATCTACGTCCTTACTCTCACCTATGGCCACAAGCTGTGGGTAGTGACCGAAGAACGAGATCGCGGATACAAGTGGCAGAAATGAGCTTCCTCCGAAGGGTGGCTGGCCTCTCCCTTAGAGATAGTGTGAGACGTTCAGCCATCCGGGAGGGGCTCAGAGTAGAGCTGCTGCTGCTCCACATCGAAAGGAGCCAGCTGAGGTGGTTCGGGCATCTGACAAGGATGCCTCCTGGGCGCCTCCTGGGTGAGGTGTTCAGGGTATGTCCCACCGGGAGGAGGCCCCGGGGCAGACCCAGGACACGCTGGAGAGATTATATCTCTCGGCTGGCCTGGGAACGCCTTGGTGTTCCCCTGGATAAGCTGGAGGAGGTGGCTGAGGAGAGGGAGGTCTGGGCCTCTCTGCTTAGGCTGCTGCCCCCGCGACCCGGCCCCGGATAAAGCGGATGAAGATGGATGGACGCTGAGATACCAGGTATCACATTGAGGCTACATTTAAACCACAAAGCTTTAATCTGCCAAGCCCAACATTGTAATTAAAGCATTTTAATGAGGGGTCCAGACACTTGGCATAACTGAATGTGTCCATCTTTTTGTTGACCGACTTTCATGAAGTTCATGTTGGTAGTTTTTGCATTGCGATGAGTACAAACAGAATAACAATTTTAAACGAAGGGAATCCTTTTGTGGTATTATGAGGGATTACATAACATCGCAATTAATATTTCATCTACTTATTTCTGAAAACATATCTGTCTGATATGTTTGTAAACTTTTATCCTTATCTTTCCTTTGTTTTCAGCATTTGCTCTTTTCTGGCTTCTCTCAACCACCCTTCCTGCAGAGTTTTTCAGAGAACCTCAGCTGTTATTTTAAGAAAATACCACCCAAATCTGTCCTTGAGGGAAAGGCATGACCTCACATTCATCCCCTGAGAGGGAAATTACCATGAACTGTCTGTCCTTCCTATTAGACCTTCTTCAGTCTACAAGGATTCCCATGTAATTGGGCCTCCCAGCGGATGTTAATATATCACCAGTGAATCTGCAGCCTGACCTTTGACTCTGAGATATTGCAGACAAGCCAAGCAGCAGGGAGAGAGCAGAAACACACTCTGAGCAGGTGAGGTGGATCAAAGGTTTTAGTCTTCTGCTTTTAGATTCAAAAAATCTACAATACTACCAGAAGTACTAGAGGGATTGTTTTACAAAATACCTTTGGTTTTCAAATTCTGTTTTGCAGCCAGCAATTGTGACGGGCTCACTGTTTTCACGGGATCCTCTGTCCTGCTTGCGTTGATTTTCTAAGCAGACGTCATCGTGATGGAGACACAGCAAACGGCTGGAAGTTTTCCTGCGCTGAGCCAAACCACTGTCACAGCAAGTATAACAGGTACAAGTGTTTGGTCTCAGCTGACCGTAAGGTTCAAAGTTAATAATGTCAGTAAAGAGTGCTCCCTCCAGAATGACGCAAAGCTGCCTGAAAGGCTAACAATGCAAAGCGTGGATGTGCTTAGACTGTAAGCAAAGGCATATTTTACTGCTGTTCAGTTGCAGTGTGTGCTAAACGCCTCTGACTGAGTCTGGCTCTGGATCTATTTTCATCCAGGCTCTTCAAACTGTTTCCTCTAATCGCTGCACATTTGAAGCAGATACATAAAGCCTCAGAGACTAATTCAGTTCTCAGAAGTTATCTTCAGCTTTCACATCAGCTGCCCAGGTGAACTCCCTTCTGCTTGCTTATTTTTCCACTGGCATTGCATGTTGTGGCACACAGAGCTCATTTCCAGCTGGGCTATTTTGGGCTCAGCTGCCAAGATTCTGATCTTTATGGGATTTTAAAACTAAGCACCAGGAATAAACCTTTAAGTAAAATGAAAATCTTATGAGCTTTTAAAAACAGACTAGCAGTTCTGCCAAAGAGCCACTATTTACTTTAAGTTAGTGGGTCTAAATTGCACTTTCCATGCATAATATAAACAGCGCTGACAATATCACAGTATGTTTGGCTGTTAGTCCTAGCACAGTGAGTTTGTTGAGATTTGATGGGAACTGAAAGCTTTTGCAGGTAACGCTTTGTTTTGTTCTTCTGTTATGTCCTGTTCCAGCTGTGGGAGAAACATATGAGCTTACACGGTGGCTGTAAATCATGTGGCACATTTCCAGCTGCAAGAAGCTTTCATGTGAAGCGGATAAATGTCTGTTTATGAGGTGTAAATTTCAACAGTTTAGGCGTTTCCATTTGCAAAGCAGCTGTGTGGTCAGCAAAATGACGGACCGTCAGAGGAACTTTAATCTCCGACAGTAGATATTACATAATCCTTTTTAGAGACGTCTTTGACACATTAACTGCCATCAAGAGCAATCATGATTTTATGAGAATATGATCACTTTAGACTGTAGCTCTCAAATAAAACCCACAGCCACTTTATAAGGTACACCTCTTTAACTGTTCATTAACACATATTTATTCAGCCAATCACACGGCAGCAGCTCGGTGCATTTTGGCAAGTAGACATGATCAAAATGAACTGCTGAGACTCAAACCGAGCATTAGAATCAAGCAGAAAGGTGACCTATGCGACTTTGAATGTTGGCGCCAGATAGTCTGAATAATTCAGAAACTGCGTATCTACTGGGATTTTTCCCATATGGCTTTCTCTGGAAAGGAGCAAATATCCACAGAGCAGCAGTTCTGAGCAAAAGGGTCTTGCTGATGACAGAGGTCAGAGGAGACTGGTCAGATGCAAAGGGAGCCAAAAACAGACTCCAAAGGCAGGCGGGAATAAAACACAAAGCACTTGAATGATGGCTAGTTTGCGATCCAAAATTAAAATCTGTGAAAGAAAAACAAATGTAATCCAATTTACTGCGAATAAATGGGAGAAGACAACAGAGACGCAAAGACAAAAAGCAAAAAGAAGGCAGCGCAATAAATACACAAAGGGTTCATTTGAGGAAATAGAAACGGGGAAAATGAGACAGCTGAAACCGACATGAATAATGACACAAAGGACGTGAAACTAAACGCAAGGACACAGGAGACAAATGCATACACACAATAACTTTACACTAAAGGAAACACAAGAAACTTTTTAACTAAGAGCTTGTTACAACCAAGCTACTGTACGCAGAAGAGCTCTGAACTTACAGTAGCAGACCACACCTTGGAGCCAAGAGCAGGAAACTGAACCACAGTTCACACAGGTTCACCAAAAACAGACAACACAAGACTGGAAAAGCATTGCCTGGTTTGATGAGTGTCAGTTTCTGTTGTTCACATGATAGGGTCAACATTTTGCATAAACAACATGAAAACATGGGGCAAACCTGCCTTATATCAACAGTTCAGGCTGCTGAACAGCTTGTTGATGTGATGGTGTGGGGGGGTATTTTCTTGGCACACTTTGGGCCCCTTATTACCAACTGAGCATCGTTAAACAGCCACAGCTTACCTGAGTATTGCTGCTGACCATGTCCATCCCTTTATAACTACAGGGTACAATGATGGATTTATGATCTTAGACTGGTTTCTTGAACACGACAATGAGTTCTTGGTACTCAAATGGGCTCCACAGTCAGCACAACATTGCTACAACTGACCTAAAGCAGCTCTGCACCTTTTGTAGTTAATATTTTCTAGACAAAGTGCTTTACAGTTTCAAATAAAACACAAGGCACAGAAAATCACAAAGGTTTTAAACCCATGTGAGTTGCATCTGATCTGGAACAAAAGCAATTTCTGAATAAATTTGCAATTAAGGTTTTCGAGAAATGCAATCTCAGTGATTCTGACTTTAATCAGAAGAAAACTATGTCTTAAATTAAAGTATCTGCCAAGTTGCGAAATATTCCAAGACTTTCACTCATTCGAAGCATGATTCAAAGCTCTTGGGAAAAGATTCCGGTCTATGTTATCAAACACTGCTTAAGTCAGAAGCGGCTAAGAGCAGAAGAGCAAGTGTGATTAAAAAGATGTCGGACCCTGAAGTGAATATTGGATTTCATGGGCTGTAAAGTCCAAAGCATTCACAGATGTCTGTTATCTGAGCCAACAGAAGCAACATATTTATAAGTTCTGATCTTATCCAGTTCTCTTTTTTTAACGATGCTATGACTGCTCAGCACTGGTATTTTCCTACGGTGTAAATCAAAGTACGACAGCCTGTGTTAGCTGGGAAATTGTTACCAAGTACCCCGATGAAGGCCACAAGTTGAAACGGGCTGGTCAAGCAGCAAAGTTTATACCACGAGTGTTGCAGGAGCTTCGACTTCTTTAAATGGCCTGTATTTATATAGTGCTTTACTAGTCCCTAAGGACCCCAAAGCGCTTTACACATCCAGTCATCCACCCCTTCACACACACATTCACACACTGGTGATGGCAAGCTACATTGTAGCCCCAGCCACCCTGGGGCGCACTGACAGAGGACCAAAACTACCAAATTCTCACAAGAAAACTATAAATCAGAACTGATGAGTTCATGAAGTGTGACACAGATTGGTAGTTCAACTTTTATTTGCCAGTGTAGCTATAACATCTAAATGTCATCCACTGTAGCCGTTTATAGCTGGAATGTGTGTCTTCAAATGAACACATAGAAATAAAAAATTAATATAGAAGACTTGCACACAAACTGGTGAAGTGAAAGCTCCTTATTGATTTGATATGTAAAGAAACCCAACGCACCTTTCCTAGAGGCCTGAGCATGTCAGTGCAGGGGTTGATCTGACCGTGTCAGCAGAAATAGTCCATTGACAACAACAGAGAGGTGAGGCATTTCTATACCAATGGTAGTGAAAGCTACCTGGACAATTCTGCTAACACGCTTCCTGTTTAGTTGTGATGCACTTTGTGATCTTTGTCTCAAAAGGTCATATAGAAATAAAATTTTACTTATTTATATTGCTTAATTTATGTCACCCATAGGGCATGAGTGGAGACTGAGTGGAGAGTCAGTCATGTGCTATGGGCTTCACGGTCACCAAATGTCAGCCCAGCTAGACACTGGGCAGGTTTCTGGGCAGATCCATCCATTCGCGTCCGCTTATCCTGTTCAGGGTCGCGGGGGGCGCTGGAGCCTATCCCAGCTGTCATAGGGCGAGAGGCGGGGTACACCCTGGACAGGTCGCCAGTCTGTCGCAGGGCCAACACAGGCAGATCTCTTGAGAAAAATATCCTGCAGTCCAGCATCAAATCAAGCCATCAGATAGCTGCGGCTCCCTAAGCCTGGTTCTGCCAGAGGTTAAAAGGGAGTTTTTCCTTCCCACTGTCGCCAAGGGCTTGTTAGAAGGGTCATCACCGCTTTGGGTTTTCTCTGTATTATTGTCGATTGTTTACTTTAACATATAAAACACATTGAGGCAACTGTTGTTGTGATTTGGAACTATAGAAATAAAACTGAAATGAGCTGAATTGTGTTGATTTCCCTTTAATTTGTTGCCAGTCTGTAGCTTTGTGTCGGTCTGTTTGTGTTCACCTTCGAACTAAACAGTGACTAAAATCCCGTAAAACTGTTACGTGACGCAAATGAAGCTGTTTAGGAGTCGACCTTTGCTACAGTCACACTTTTGCATTATTGCTAAATTACTTGTTTCATGTCGGGAAATGGATTGAAACACTGACTCGGCATCAGTTAGATGCTTGCTCTGCAGTTTGCTTACACACAAGGAACGCCCTGTGTACACATACTCATACTTTTAGATACATACACACAAATATTTACTCATACAAACCACAAATACTGCAATCTTTGTAAACACATGATTTGAAGGCGTGCGGACATCAAATACACAAATACACATAGGTTTTAGTGAAATTGTGACACACAAACATTATCCTAAATCCGTTAATTAACCAAAATATACACATGTAAGAATTTCCGCGCTTTCACACAAATTCATCCTCATAATAATTTGACCCTCTATGTCCTCTCTTCATGGTTCCCAGGGGCTACCATGGTATCCATGGATACTATGTCTCGTTTCCACGGGGAAGGAGTTCGCTACAAAGCCAAGCTGATTGGCATGGACCCAGTACCCGACGCACTCGGAGAAAAGATGTGCAGAGACTCCATGATGAAACTAAAGGTAGTCCACCGCCAAAGTAAACTGACTTCTGTCTGCTCTTGATTAAACTGGTTGATTTCCTGTAAGATCAATCTTCATTTTTTCACTTTATCAGAGAAAAAAAATCAAAGATAAACACCAGACGTTTAATATTTCATGACTGCTGAGATTAATGTTATCATTCGGAGGTACTTGTATTTCACAGACCAATATTTTTTTAAGCATCACAGCAAAAGTATTTAAAAGCTACGTCAAGATCTGGGAGGATATATTTTTTCTGTCCTTCTGTCCATTTCGGTCAGCGCTCAGATGTCTCAATATCTAATGGAGGATTTGCATGAAAGTTATCACAGACATTTTTGGTTCCAAGATAAAAATGAAAAATAAGAAAGTCCTTGTTGTCTTGTGGTGACCCTTCCATCTAAAAAGAAAGGAATAAATCTTTAAAGTAAGTAAGCAACAGAAAAGAAAATCATGTGCTATACTGTACTTAAAGATCCCAATCTTAAGTATTCAGATTCAGTAGTGTTGACAGTTAGAACTTACTTTCTGTCTTCTGTTTTAGTTTTTTAACCATAGACTGTATATAAAAGAAGGCCAAAGCCACTACACTGACTCCGTTTTTGACTTGAGCTCTGCAGGTCATTATAAAGATCTGCCTTGCTTTTAAAGTGAAAACAAAACATCACATGTGTTAAGGTTAATTTACACCTCAGAGCCCTACTCTAAAAAACTGTCACAGCGAAAGAAAAGACATTAAACTGGCAGTTCAATTACAACTCAAACATTACATTACATTACATATAACATTACAGCTAACAAAGGCAGCTAGCCAGCAAAGAAGAGCCACTCAGTGCTTCAGAGACAGAGAGTGAAAGTGGACAGTGTATCCATTTTTTGGTTTATTAATATAAAACCCATCTGTGAAGCCGGGGGCAGCAGAAAGGACTCCCTTAGACTGCTTTTTAGTTTCAATTTCCTTGTTTTCCACTGAGATATCAGTGTTATTAGTTAGCTAGATGTAAGTCTTTTAGCAGCAACACATCTGTACTGGCATGTGACGGTGCTGCACAGGCTCTAAAAACTAACTTTAACCACTTAAATCCAGCTCCATGCAGAGTGTTAAATCTATGGTTATTTTTAGAGGAAGCCTCTGTGATGTAAGTTAACACGTATTGTTTCATGCACATTTTTTATGCACAGTCTATGATATGAGTCATACGTAGGAAAAGCTCCTGATTGCTGTTTGTTTCAGTGGAAGAGCATGCATCAGTGAGTTCAGATCTTAAAGTTTTTCTTTGTGTTTGAGTTTATTTGCTAACTACAAGGTTTTAAATACTCACAGACTGCAGACTGAAAACTGTCAGAAACAGACTCGATGTGTAGTTTTTGGACCTTTGTAGACCTTTCTGATGGCATTTGAATTTGACAAAGCATTATTATTAAATATTTTTAAAAAGAAACTCTTCCTTAACACAGTTTTAACTCTATGTTTGATGAATGAGCAGTGTCTTTGTTTTTTCAGAAAAAAAATGAGTTGTGGGAACATTCCTGCTGTGGAAAAATGGCTTGTAATGCCTCTGACATCCTGTTGACTCCTGACGTGTTCTTCTAATCTCAAAGGACTTTGCATGATGCAGTGAGAGTTTGTTTGGAGAAGCGCGCCACAGCTTTTGTAAAAAGTCAAAAAAGGGGGGAAACAATAATAAATGATAAACAGACACGGTCCACGGGGAACGGACAGAGCGAGGTCACAATCACTCAAAATTGTGATCACACTTGTGCGACCTGTCAAGACCGTCAGTGTCAGCATGCATCTAATGTAGTGTGAATAACTTTAAACTGCAATCAGCGATCACACACACACTGCTTTGAATATAAATGTTTATACCATACACAATACATTACAACACAGTTAGAAGAAACACACTACAGCACTGGTGTGAGTCACCGATCGCAGTCACAGGAAGGACATCATAGTAACGAGTATAAAAATACAGACGGCAGGAGCCAAACCACAACTCACTCAGCAAATAGAATCAAAGAGTGAACTTTGTGCAGGTAACTGTGGAGTAGCTCAGGATGCGTTTTACACAGATCTGACTGCTGTGAAGGCCAATTCAGGGTCTCTGGGTCATTGTTTGAGAGCAACTGCAGAATAGCAGCTTTGCATTTGAATAATGTAAGCTGTGTACAGTACTGTGCAAAGGTCTCGAGCCATGCCTGATGTTTGTCAAGACCAGTTTTAAAAAACCACGAGAACATCTGGCTGCTTGGAAGTGTGACTCAAGACTTTTGCACAGTATACTTGTTGCATGTTTTGAGACCTATATATTTTATACAATTTAAATATAATAATTTATCAATAAAATGTGTATAATGTTGAGAAGAGGACACCGTTATGAAATATAATATAAAAAGCAACCTGCGAAAACCACCCAAACCACACACTCAGCAATAGCAAAGACAGCTTCCAGTAGGAAAAAGTGCTTAGAAAACCTACCCAGATCGATTGGGACTGAAACAGATCCACTGCCAATGTTTTTGTGGCTGTAAATCATGGATTAAAACAATTTCACAAAGTAAACCATCAAAGAAAGCACTTGCTTTTTTGTTAGCAGCAATAATCTGTACATCCTGGTTTGTAAGAGGTCCTTTCAGCAGACCACTTCTGGCTGCAGATACAATGTTCCCTCCGGCTGTCCCGGCATGCTTACTGGTGGTGTTACATCAATCGTAGACACAATGACTGTGAAATACGTCAGAACTGCTCTGTCGGTTAATTAGTTTAGCTTTACTCCTTAATGTGAGATTCATCTCGCTTTTTATGTGTGCTCTGACTTATCTCATTGGAATATATGTCTGTCATTTCATGTTTACTTCTTATTCAGCTCACCTGTGCTGTTGTGTGAATGTGTGTGTGCTAAAGGGCTTTGAGGTAGCAGGAAGGAAACAGGGAATCCACAAGAGGAGAATTTGGTTGAAAATTTCCTCCAGTGGCTTGAAAATTCTGGATGAAAGGACCGGGGTGAGTCAAGCAAGGGATTTCCCAACATGTGTTGTGTTGTCCTCAAATTGTAGCGCCCCCTTTAGGTTGATAGTTAGTCTTAAAATGACTGTGATTCTTCAGTGGACAGTTCATGCTTGGATTGCATAATAAAAGTATTTTATTACACTGCAGTTTTTTTTTCCAAAACTGGAAAATCTTAAGAGGTGGAGATGATATTTACACAAGTGCTGAGAATCAGTATCATAAATCTGTTCTTATTTTGGTGGTTAGAGTTTCTTGTATAATAAATAAAAGATAAATCCTCATTTCAGGCTGTTCTTCACGACCATGAGAGGAGCAGGATCAGCTCTTTGACCAAAGATGAGTCTGACCCCAGAGCTCTGGCTTACATCTACCAGCATCAAGACAACTACATCCTCTTCTACATCAAGATGGCTAACCTGGTAACGAAACACAGTACTAAAGCAGAAACAGGTGGTGTTATTAAATACTGCTAATACTAATGCTAATACTGCTAATACTGCCACATAACATATAAACATTTAATAGATTATTATATAAAAATTAATTATTTAATAAGTCATTTATAAGCAAAAGTGTTTACCATAACTCCTCCAGTGGGCACATATAGCAAGTATAGTTGTTTAAGCACATAAAAAAATACTGAGCCACCGCAATGCAATTTAATGCTGACATGATTTATCAGCATTATTTAACTTCATTTAACCATCAAACCATCCATTCTCTTCAGCTTCTCAGGGTCACAATGGGGCTGGACCCTATCCCAGCTGTGAGAGGTGGGGTACAGAATGGACCAGTAACCTTCTGATATATTAAAAAAATTAGATGAAATTCAAATGAATTCAATTTTATTTATACAGCGCCAAATCACAACAACAGTCGCCTCAAGGTGCTTTATATTGTAAGGTAGACCCTACAATAATACATACAGAGAAAAACCCAAGAATCATATGACCCCTAAGAGCAAGAGCTTTGGCGACAGTGGGAAGGAAAAATTGCCTTTAAACAGGAAGAAACCTCCAGCAGAGCCAGGCTCAATGAAAATATACATTTTTATGCAGGAGGCATTTTTTTTGCAATTTACTGCTCACAGTAGCAGTGCATGTTTGACAGATTCAGTCTGGACGGAGGAGAGAAACCTCAATTTCTGTGCAGTGTATTTATCTGTGTAGCATTAAAGTTCATTCTAAATAAATACAGTTAGCTTGCTCGAGCAGCATTCTAAACAGCTGGTCCGAAACTGTTTTTATCATTTACGGAATATTTCAAAATTCAGACTAATGGTGTCAAAGCCTGAACTTGAGATGATTATTCATGCTTTTATTTCCTCCTGTTTAGACTACTGTAGTTGTGTCTTTTTACTTGTTTTAACAAATCAGCCTTAAATCGTCTTCAGACTGTGCAGAATGCTGCAGCACGTCTCTTAACAGGCACCAAGAGAAGATCTCATATTACTCCAGTTTTAGCCTCCCTTCACTGGTTGCCTGTAAGTTTTAGGTTTCATTTTAAAATTTTAGTTCTAACCTTTAGGGCCCTACATGGTCAAGCTCCCCAATATTTATCTGACCTGCTGAAACCACATTCATCTTCTCGAGCTTTAAGCTCATTAGATGAGAGACTGCTGGTGGTACCGCGCACTCGTTTTAACCCTCTTGAGGCAGGCGTTGCCGATTTGCAACAGTTAAAAACTAACAACCTGATTACCCCACAAACATATTTTATGAGGTTTTTTTACTCAGAAGTACCACTGCAGGACTTGGTTGTGCTTTAGCAACAAAAAGTTTAATTTGAGCCTGAGAGGGTTAAAACTCGTGGTGATCGTGCCTTTCAGACTGTGGCACCACGGTTGTGGAATTCTCTTCCACTGTCTCTACGCTGCACGTACTCCATTGATTCTTTAAAAAAAACAGCTTAAGACATTTTTATTTAGAAAAGCATTTGAATAATTTCCTCCTTTGTTTTTTTATTGTTTTATTGTATTACATTGCTGTTTTATTTACTGTTACATTGTTTTATATTTCCATTTCTTGTGTTGTAAAGCACTTTGTGATTTTTATCAGTGAAAAGCGCTATATAAATACATTTTACTTACTTGCTTACATTCTCCTCAAAACAGGCATGCAAAGCAAACTTTAAAAAGCCAGCTCATCGTGAACGAGAATGATTGTCACTATAGTTTGTTTTGCATGTGGCTGCATTGGCCTGTTAAGAGTTTGCACAGCAGTAAGATGTTTTATCTGTGTCTCTCAGGCACATCCAGTGTTCCTTGACATCCAGGAAGTTTGTCAGCATGTGGACCGAGAGATCTCGCAGCAGCCTGCAGAGACACCAACACAAGTCAGAAAGAAGTTTTTTTTTTGTCCCTGTGCTTTTGGTTGGTTTATTTGTTAGCTTTCACTCACCACTGTTGGTTTTTTTTCTGTTTCAGGGTGCTTCTTTACTGGTTCTACACAAGAGCTCAGCAGCAGAGGTTCATTATTTTTAATCATCTTCACTTTTTCTAAATGAAGGTGATCCCAAATTTAAACAAAATATTTCTGTGTTTTTATACATGGACTTGCTTACTTTACAGGAACCAGCTCTTGAAGATCTGTTCAGCCCACGGCCAGATGTTTCATCACAGCAGACAAAGCAGGTATAAAACAACAATACAAGTTTTTATGTGAGATAACAGCCATATTTCACATGAAATAGCTGACAAAAGCAAGTGTCCAAAGTTGGGTTGAAATGGTAGGAGGCTAAGCAGCAGTGTCTCCCAGTTTCTGATTTTTCCCAGGGGATCCTGAAGTTGTCCCAGATTAGATATGCGATCTCTCCAGTTGATTGTGGTTTTACCCTGGGGTCTCCAAACCACCAAAGGGAGGCTTGTCCGAACTCCTCGTCCCCTCTCTCAGGCTGAGCGCAGCCTGCCTGAGGAGGAAAGACACTTGGGTTCATGACCTTACTCTTTTAGTTATTCGTGACTATTTTTAGTTTAGTTTATATTATTTTTTATAGTTAGTTTAGTTTATATTATTTTCACAGTTAGTTTCTTTAATAAATTGTGATTTTATAGTGCTATATGTATACATCTTTCTTGTATACTTGTATATGATATTTGTATATTATACTTTTACAGGTGTGTTTAAGTTTAACTTTTTAACTAAAGTCTAGTTTTGATCCTAATTAATAATTTTTTTCACCCCCAGTGTCACTTATTAGTTTAGTTGTAGCTCATTATAATAGCTTTGGTGCAGCATTATGGAATCTCGCAAAATAAGACGATTGTAATACAACTACACTTCTGTCTCCTCACTTTTAGGTAACATGTAGGTGAGAATTTATATTTTATTCTCTCCTTGTTTCTGCCAGCAGCCCTCATCCACCAATGAGCTGATGGAAGTGTTTTCGACCCCACTGGGGGAGCCTCTGGCACAAACTCAGATCCCAGGTATCAGTAAACATAAGGACGCGTTCCTCTTAAAAACAGCAGATTTGTAATAACAGTACACCTCATAGTGTAGCGCTATTTGAAAAACAAAAACTATTTTTCTCCTCCGTCAGAGCCTCCACAGCAACAGCAAGTGCTCTCCAGCTCGCAGATTCTCTCTATGTTCCCCACACATCCTGTAGGTGGCTCTCCATACTCATCCCCCACATACCCTCCAGCCAGCATGCCTTGGGGCCAGCAGGCGCTTCCAGGAAACCAGTGGGCGGCCCCGTGGCCCACTGCGCCTGGCAACATTTCACCATGGGCACCACCAGGTGTCACAGTATCCCCTACATTAAGCCAGGCTCCCAGCATGGCCAACCCTGTGCCCGGTTTCATGATGGGAGGAAACGCAGCCCCTACGCCCTCTGGTGTTAACAGCTACTCCACCCCTTTAAACTCCTTAAACTCCACCCCTATAGGAACAACAGCAGCGCCACTGTCAGTGTCCTCACCCTTGGAGAACCCCTCCCTCCTTTGAAATGAGTGTAGAAATGTGAATTTATTGAGTTCATGTTTTGTTTTTAGAATTTTTAGTAAAAGAAAACACCACCACACACCTACAATGAAGCTCTAAATTATAGCACCAATATTCTTATTCATTCATTTTCTTATATATTTAACTACTTCAAGGGCTGCCATGAGATGAGAGGTGGAGAGGTTTCAAGTCCTTCACAGGGGCTAACAGAGATAGACAGACAACAGTTCGTGCTCATATCCACACCTACGGCTGATTTAGAGTCACCTGTAAACCTAAACCGACTCTAGAAGCCAGAGAGCCCATAGAGAACCACACAGGCACGACCATGAGCACGCAAACGCTACTCAGAAAGCCCCCAGACTGAGCCTGAATCCTCTTGTTGTGAGCCAACAGTGTTGACTCATCCGCCAACATTGTAAACTGAAGTACAGTTATGGTACAAAGTTTACATCCACTCAGCATGGGCATGAATATTGTGGTAATTTGGAGGTTTTAATCATTTATTTGAACAAGAATTGCGTGCACAAGTTTGAATTTATTTTGGGGGTGGGTTTCAAAAATATACATACACAACCATTAATATTTGGTGAAACGTTCCTTAGCAGGTTGCACCTCAATCAGACCCTTTTGGTAGCCATCATCAAGCATTTGGCATAATTCTGACTGGGCATTTAACCATTCTTCTTGGCAGAATTCATAGACTTCAGAGTTCAGTTAATTTTGTTCGTTTCCTGGCATGGATCCACCTGTTGAGTGTAGTCCGCATATTTTCATAGGGTTGAGGTCAGGGCTTTGGGAAGGTCATTTAGTTAGCCTGCTTTATCCATTAGGATCACAGTCCTGTTGGAACATCCAGTTGTGTCCAAGTTTCAAGCATCTAACTGTTGATTAGAGATTAATTTGATGAGCTCAGAGGTAGTGCTTCTCCTTCATTATTCAATCCACTTTGTGTAATGTACCAGTACCATTTGCAGCAAAACAGCCCCAGAGCATGATGCTACCACCACCATGCTTGACAGCTGGTACAGTGTTATTAGGCAAAAAAGCTCAATCTTTGTCTCATTTGACCATAAAACTTTTCTCCAGAAGCTGTTTGACTTGTCCATGTGGGCAACTGCAAATTTCAGTTGAGGTTGAAGTTGCCAGTTTTGGAGCAGGAGCTTCTTTCTTGATCAATACCCTCTCAGACAGCAATACTCACTTTACTGTGGACAGTGATGCTGCTGTTCCAGACGTTTGCAGTTCATGGCAGGCTTGAGCCTTTTCCTTTCATCTGAGGATGACAGTTTGGGTCTTCTTTAGACCTTCACAAAGGGATGATCCTGGGATCATCCCTTTGTGAAGGTCTAAAGAAGTTAGAAATGCCCCATTAAACGTCTGGAATAGCCTTCAGAAAGCCCCGACTTTAAACGTCTTGAAAAGTTATGGACTACTCTTAAAATCCAGATCTTTGAACTCTTGTAGCTCAACATGGCAACAGCAAATAAAGAAATAAATATTACAATACTATTACTAACATTAATAAAAGCTTAAACAGACTAACAGACAAACTGTACAATTTTTATTTCTAATGAATATGTAATAAAATGTTTGTGCTGAACAGTGAAATCTGTCAATAAATGCTCAGAACTTCCAACTTTATTTTTTCATACAAATCCTGTAGTCTGTAAATTTATGAGGACTTGATGTTGATCACTTACTATGTTCGGTTTTTTAAACAGGACTTTTTGAAATGGACTGTTTAACCATTTGATTTGTGAAATTTGCTGATATCAAATGAATTCCGACTTTCTGTCTTGTTGAAAGGGATTTTGGGGAAGTTTTTTCTCCTTCTAAATCAGAGTTTGAGGAAGTCTAATTTACACAATATAAAATCTTTTTAAGAAACTTGTGACTTCCTCAGATTTTGGCTATGAAAAGACGGCTGACTACATGACGTGTACAAGATGAATAAATGACATAACATACGAGGAAACCCCGCTCTTACTTCACTAAAATTCTCGTCCTTTCATGTATTTTTCAACATCTCCTCGTCTTATCTAAATAAGGTTATTTTATTCTTTCCTGCCTTAATTAATTTGCTTTTCTTCACTTCATGCGCTCACACATAATCAAACACAAAGAGTAGATCAACAAAAGCACACAGTGAGATTAATGCCACACTTAGTAAGGCCCGGTTGGATGTTGTTGTGCACATTATGATAAGGCTGACCTTTCAGGGCGAAATGAAACAAAGTGGTGCGCCTATTATTTTCTGCTCTTATTCTTATGTTGTGTCACTATCAGTCACCCTCTTGCCCACACTAAATTGCAGAGCATTTCCTCATTCGCAGTAAGCTCAGTGTGGTTGTGCGTGCAGCAGCACACACAGCTACATCGGCCTGGATACTGGTGTTACTACTAGACATGGAACGTTTTGACCACTAATAAACTATCACTGAAGGAAAAGATGGTAAGGCATTCTTATTTATTCTTTTTTTGAATGTACCAATGATGGACTAATTAGGAAGTCCTCCACTGAAGCTTACACAATCCTCTTCAGGCGCTGTGTCTTTAACTCTGACCATTTCCTCCTGACCACCAAGAGGTTTATGAATAACTAGACTTTTGTAGAAGGAACCTCAGCAGGTATTATTGTAACACTACAGGTCTAACCTCAGTTTCTATGTATCCTCCACTTAGAACAAATGTACTTTTATAACTTAACCATCTTTAAAACGTTCAAATTTTGTAACACAATATCCACAAAACATGACAAGTACAGTTTGGCACAGTTTTTCTAAACAGCGTTTATTGGATCAGTTTCACAGGGAAAAAAAGGGGAAGTTGAAGAGAGAAAAAAAGAAATGTTCATGGTCAAGCGGATGAAAGCAAGTTTTATTACAAGGCTGTTGCTGGTTAATGATTCACACTAAACTTTATGGCTACCTATTTTCTAATGTATCCGAATGTTAAGCACCCTAAGGCTTTTTGTTAGACAAAAAAAAAAGAGTCATAGTCATAGGTTATGAACTCTTTTAGGAAAGGATTTTATTCTTCCATCACTTTTCTTGTTTCTTTTTTACTCATCAGCAGGGAGTATTAACCCTGGCCACTCTGATTTTACACGTTAGTATAATTCTCGGGCTTCATGGGTGACTGAAAAGCTGAACTGGGGATAAAATAAATCAAGACATTTTACTTATGAATGGTGTGGCCTTTAAACTGGACATCATTGCAGACAATTGGTAATTATTTTAAAAAAAAAACAACAACAACTTGGTTTTACCGTGACCATAAGAATGAAATTTGCAGTAGCATATGTATTTTTAACTGTCTTGTTTGTTACAGTAGAGTTACAGTAGTACTGTTTTCTCATTAGGACCTGAGTGCAGCACACCTGCACAAGCAGTCTGTGGTTTTTAAAAAAATCTAGTTAACTGTGTCAGCCTGTGTTTGCTCTGCAGCAGGCGCGCGCTGACTGAAAGTGTGCGAGCATGTGAGTGTTTCTTTCTTTTTTTTTGTGTGGTTTGGAGGGAAAGTTTTTTGTCTGCTTCCTTTGTTCCCTGTAACAAAGGCGATGCTGCCGCCCCAAACTGCGAACGGAGCTTGCAGCTTATTGGTGCAGGAGTGACAGCAGCATGCGTTTCTATGGTAACCGGGTGCAGGATGCTAGCTGAGGTATGGAGGTGTGTGGTTGCGAGCACTTCCTGCTCTTCAGCTACTTTTTGACTTTGCACAGCTCACAGCCTGAACGAGTGACACTGAGTGATGGTGTGATTCGTTTATTGTTTTTATTTTGTCAACAGCTGAGATATTCATTCCTCATGTTTCACAGCTTCCGTTTCGATTGTATCTCCCTCACGGTTCTTTTGATGCTGTGAGCATTTTGAAAGGCCGGGTTACTGGGAAATAAGATTTAAATCTCAATGTGACTTTTCACCTGAATAAATAAAGGATGATAATAATAATAATGATCTCTAAAATGTTTCTCTCTCTATTTCCGCTTCTACCATCCAGCACTACGCAACCTCTCTTGATTTACTTCATAAGGATTCATTTAAAAAGCCCAATGTCTACAAAATATTTTAAATATAAGCTTCACAGAGATGCTAATTATTATCTGTTGTTTCATCCATATGAAACATTTTTTAAGAATAACATGACTAAAGGTAAAATGCATAAAAATCTTGAGGTTATAGGGGAAAAATAATATATTTATTTAAATTTTCTCATTTGTTTACTTGGAAATATTAATTAAATAATTAATATTAGTTTGCAGTTCTGTCCATTTTCATTTTCAGCCATTTGGAAATATTCAAATGCAGTGGATGTCTAGTTAAAACTGCCGGTATGATAGCAACCAGCTAGCAGCAGTGCGTTGTGGTTCACAGAGCGATCAGACAGGAAATGACCTCTGAAAAGCTGATTAAGCGTTGGGAGATCCGTGCTCAGTCACCAGCAAAGCAAAGCAAAACACCCTGTCGTGCACAGATGAAGCGCATGCCAGTAACTTCTAGAAACTCGTGCACCAGGGTCACAGGTGCAAACCTCTCTGTCATCAAGGTGCTTTCCTGCAAGTCATATGATTGTTTTTGTGAGCTCTGGAAAACGTGCCAGTACCTTCCTCCTCTGTCCCTTGGCTTAAGCCTTTTTGCACCCCTACTTGGCTCATAAACATCTTACACAAAAGGTGAGCAACAACATGTCACATGTTGAAGACTGTCTGCCTTGGTGTGAGTGTTCTGTTCACGTAGAAAGAGACAACAGTAAGTACAACGTATTTATGTAGTATCCCAAAGTGCTTTACAGAGGTATCAATAAAAACGAACTTGTGCAAGGTTAACATGAACACACATGTAATGAATGTTTCAATGGCTCTTCAATGGCATGTGTGGCATAATGGTGCAAAGCATAAAAAAGCGGCTCCACCTTAAACAGTTCTGTAAAAAACGAGTAAATAAATAAATAACTTATTGGACAGTTGTAACCAAGATGAACTTGTACCAGAATGATGAGAAAAGTATGAAGAAAGGGAGAAACAGATCATGATCCAAAGCATTATGTGTCAAACAGAACCATACTCTCTGCTCAGCTTAAGCCAAATGCTGCAGAAGCAATCAGAAAGCACCTCACTGTGAAAATAGATAATGACCCAAACCAAGCAACAAGAGTTTCTTGAGGCCAATTAAAGAATATTCTTCAATGGCCAAGTAAGTCACATGATCTCCACCGAATAGTGCATGCTTTTCTATTATTGAATACAAAACTGAAAGCAGAGAGACCCTCAAACAAGCAGCAGCTAAAGGCAGACCTGTGCAGTAAAGGACTAGTAGAGCAACTCAATGGAAAAAACAGCATTTGGTGAGTTGTTCTTTCATGCAAGCATTCAAAGGAGTATTTTTTTATATATATGTTTAAATTGATGTTAGTTCACTAAAATGTGAAGGCTGTGCATAAAAGTGACTGTCAGTCTCAAACAGCTCATGCTAAATTTGTGATCAGTCATCAGTTCAGTGACATCTTTGTTCTTTGATTTATAATCCACTGCAGTGGTGTACAGAAGCTACAACTACAATAAAATGTGTCTTCGTCCCAAATGTCACGGAGAGCGCCGTCCTCCTAGTTCTCAGTCTGGTCCCTTCCTCACTCGCCATGCTGACTTTTAAAATACAAAGACAAAATGAAAGCCTCGGCTAACAGCTTCAAGATGGGGCATTAATCAGTGAGTGATGTTGCAGTGATCAGGCTATGAGTAATGTACTTTTTAATTTTTCTTTTCTTATTGTTGTCAGAGCGATTAACAACATTAGTTTAACGAATAGTTTACACAGCACACGTTTAACTTGCATAAGTTCCCTCAGATCTGCAGATCTTGAGGTACAGTTTCCAAGAAGAAGTAAGCAGCTCCCTTCGTGACTGCCTTTTTCAGTGCAGGTGTCACGCATGACATCACATCCCGTGTTTGTAACACTAAATGTCTGATTAATGCTTGATAGTACATCAGTGAGATCTACTCACACTCACAAGATCTACTAAAAATGATTGAAAAACAACTTTGGAGAAAGATATTCTGATGTTTACGGAGTTTTTTCTCACTCAGTGGAAGCCCTCACTGGAGTCAGCAGTGTCTTGATATGTCTTGGCTTTACTTTTAGGGAGCAGTGAGGTCATCCACCTTTATAAATAGTCTACTGCCAGCTTGCTGGAGAACATGTGAAATACTCTAAACTGAACTGAATAAAGTGATGCAGCAGAGTAATTTACGATTTCCAACTCATTCCTTTTAAAAATGGACATTCACCAGCACACATAAATAAACGTTTACATTGATACGTATATTTGTACATATATTTATTATTATTTTCAGATGTAGCCATTCTTGTATTTTGCTTGTTTACATTCTTGTATTTTGCTTGTTTACATTATTGTATTTTGCACAACTCTGTTGCTTGTGAAGCTCGCACACAAGAATTTCACTCACATGTGCTGTACCAATGTACCTGCACATGTGATGTGACAATAAAAGTGATTTGATTTGATTTGATTTGATCCCCAGCAGGTTATATGAGGTCATGTGGCCCGCTGCATGTGGAGCAGACGAGGCTGAGAACTAAAACTTTTGGAGTAACGGTGGACTTGCTCCCATTGAACTCCCACTAAAAACTTTGTTGTTGTGAAGCACTTTGCAATATTTATCTTCAGTCATCTTAAGTCATAATTTCATTTGTACTTACTTACTTAGAATAAGTAACAGATTACAAATATGGACAAAACAAAGCGCTGGTATCAGACTTGGTTTTGGCACTGATAACTTTATTTTAAAATGCACAGTTGCAAATTGGTCCACAGTTTTGATGTGAACCAGTCCTATCCTATCTTCAGTCATCCGCAAAACCGCAACAACATTTTTCCAAAGTTTAAGCTTTGGAAAAATGGATTTCAAAAAACAAAAAGTCCTGATCAAAGACAACAGACCGAACGAGGTCTCAGCAGGATTTATACGTGATGAACGACATTTTAAAACGACCTCTAGTTCATGCAGGGAAGCAAGAATATGGGTGATGTGGCGTTTGGCTGCTGCATCTAAACCAACCAGAGGACTTAGAAACACGCATGAACAATGAGTTCAAATAATCGAGATGGGAGAAAATAAAAGTTCCAACTTGTTAAATGACAGCAGAGGTTTGATTTGTGCTTCTTAGATGAAATAAATGAGACTGGGTGAGCTCGGAGATCACAAAATTTTAATTCTTGTCAAAGATTTCAAGGAGGTGATTTGAGGTCGCCGGAGAAGCTAAACACAGCCAAACACAACAAGGTCAGCTGTGATGGTAAAACTGAGGATTATTAATGGTGAAGCGCTGAGGCACTACTGTTTATCTTCAATATAGCTGAAGTACGAATTAATGAGCCTGTTAAGATGACCCGAGGGTAAGAAGTAAAACAGCTGGTCCCAGGGTTGAGCCCTCAGTGCATAACATTATGTTTCATTAGAAGATGCTTTCATTTAGCATATTTCTCAAGAGTGACAAGATTTTTGTTTTCCCCCTGTGTTTACTTTCACCAAAAATCTCGGCAAACAGGACTTTAGCTCACATGCTTTTTAAAAATGCATTTGTGCTGATCTACTTTTTTTATTATTATTATTATTATTCTTGACTAACATCTAATAATAATTACTTCTCACATCATTTGGTTCTTTGGTGTTCAGAGTTCACCAAGAAGTTTCAAGTGCTGCAAAGAGAGCTATCAGTTCTGTGAACATCAAAACAAACCAGGAAACAGTGTTGTTGCACGCTGCATTCTCACTTTGTAAAGATAGCGTAGGGGTTTGATGTGTGTGTGTTTGTGTGCGTGGGGGGCATGCCTTGCTCTGTGCTGCGCTGCTAACTTCCTGCTTTACAAGCAGAGCTGCTGCAGTTGAGATTCTGCTCTTGTGTTGTTTTCAGGGGGACAGTGTTGATGTCAAGGCTCTGAGAGCCAAGTTCAACAGCAAATCCAGCACCTCGGATACCAGCAGCCGGGACAGCGGCTCGCCGAAATCTCCTCGACCTGGGTTTGGGAGAGCCATTCTTCCAGTGGCAGAGAGCGAGCTGACACAGAGACTTTCACCCACGATTCCTCCTCATCTGGCTGGCCCAGGCCCGGTGAGACTCCCGAGAATTGAGCCGATGGCGGCTTCGATCCCTCCCAGACCGGGTTCGTTCCCTCGACCGCCTGCCTATGCTGGACTCAGAACCCCCATTCAGCCAACAGATGCTACCAAAGTCAAGCAGACGGGGGAGATGCTACAGAACATGATGCTGAGGCATCAGAAGTCCCCGGTCCCTCAGGTCCCCCAGGTACCCCAGGTACCCCAGGTACCCCGACTAGGAGCTGGAAGCTCAGCTCCTGTTCCACCTCCCACCTCTACCCCTCTTCCACTCAGACAGCAGCCTCGACAGAGGAGCGCGGGGGAAGTGACCCCACTGAGGAGGCCTCTGCCCCCTGAAGGACCGATGCCCGTGAAACCTAAAAGACCTCCGACTGTCAACTTGGAGCCGTTTCGGAGGAACAGGAGAGGGCTTCCTCCTGCTCTTCCTGCCCCGAGGACGAGTGATGGTAAGTCTGTCTGGTTCAGGTGTTCAAGTCCCTTAATAAGGTGCGCCATCATATTAAGTTAACACAGTAAGTGAGACCATCTTGACTTGTTTGTGTTGGCTGTACTGTGACTGTGGCTGGTGTATAGTTTATGGTAAAATGGTAAATGGCCTGCATTTGTATAGCGCTATACACTACATTCAGTCATTCACCCATTCACACACACATTCACACACTGGTGATGGCAAGCTACATTGTAGCCACAGCTGCCCTGGGGCGCTCCTAACTGAACTCCCAGAATACAAATAATAAAATGAATGATGACTAACTTCCTTTGAGCTGCTCAGTTAAGTGGACCTGATGTTCTTCACGCTGTCATGTCCTGTCACGGAGATGGACAGAAACATAACCGTGTCTTTAATTTTCTTGCTACGATGGCTGAAAATGTCAGAATTGTCCAAATCAAATCTAAAAGGGACAACAGCAATCTGCGGTGAGGTTCAGCTCCGAACGTAAATCAAGCATTAAGTCTGATTTATTGGAAGATAAATCAGACTCTTAAAAGGAGGAGAGCCTTTTAAAAACAATCTGTTTTTAAATCTTGTAATGAGACAGATTCTGACACTGACAGTCCTCAGTGTGCTTTGTCAGTGACAAAAATGTGCTAAAAACTTGATTTGTTCAACCACTTTAAAGGAAAAAGCAGAACACTCAAACAGAGCACCAAACAGAGCACCAAACACCGCGTGTGTAAAGCAGTAATTTCTGCTGTTTGTGTGATTGCTTTTTGTGGGATTACACTTCTTTCATCCATTTCATTTTGTCGTAACGTCATTGTGCAAAGATTTTTTTCTCTGCTACTCTTTGTAGGCTCAGGAAGCAGAAGGATGTCTTTACCTGTAGCACCACCGGCAGTGGTCAGTCCTCCAAAACCTCCACAACGCTCTGACAAACCCAACAGACTGCAGCGGCAGATTGCCTCTGCGTAAGTATTTGGGTTAACACAACGATGATGTGAAGCCCTGTTATGTCTGGTTTTGAGCCTCTTATGTAAGAGGCCCAGTGCTGCTGAACTAATGCAAAGGAAACTGTGTGAAACTCTTAGTGTTTTAAACCAAGTATTATAGGACACCTTAGTTTCAGCTTTCAAATGACTTCATTTACATCTAGTGCGGGCAAGAGATGCTGAAGAATTACGAAGCAGAGGGTTTACCGCTGCTGCAGTCGTGACCCGAGATTAGAAAATATGTGTGAGGATTCGCCTGTTGCACAGCAACACTGTTTCTCAAAATGCATTTTGAACACACCTAAGTATACTTTCAAAGAAAAACCTTATTGACCGGAATATGGTTTTAACAGTCAAATTAAGCTTTTTCCTACTGAGTGAATACAGATGTAACAAAGCACTTGCTGACCAGTAATCAGAGAAACCTGTCTGATTGTCGATTTCAGGGATCTGGACGAAGACGAACAGGATCCCTATGACGATATCGACATTGACAAAAATGGTGAAGACTTGTTTTGTTCTTGAAGCTTCTCTGACACATTGTCTGAGCTATAGTCACTGCTTGGTATTTTTAACATTGTGTTTTCTATTAGAGGACATGCCCTGTTTTCACATATCGGTTTATAATTTATATTTTGCGTTACTTTACAGAGAACTGCAGCGAACACAGTTCACAGTGTGTTGATGGGGTGAGTAAAGAAAAGCAAAAACGAAAAATTTACCACCGTGGAAGTCTCGCTTTGCAAGAACATAGTGCACATTTCCCTGAATCTGTTAATAGACTAGGTTTAAAACCAACATTGCACTCTTAGAAAATAATAAGGCACAAAAAATAAACAGCTCTGATCATTTTTTGATTTAAGCTTTGAAAATCTACAAAAAGGCATTCTTTTATCAGAAGTAATCAGAAGTGCCGCTTTTATCTAATAATCCCGTACAAGATGACTTGTCTTTGCTCTTTACGGGTACAAATAAAAGCTTTTCTCTTGCAGGATGATGACGACGAGGTGTATGAGATGATTGATGAGTAAGTATGAATGTTCTGCCTTCCCCATTAAACCACCGAGTCTCTATTTAATAGAAATGTGGCTGCAGCTGCATGAACAGAAAGCAGTCTACAGTTTCTATTGTTTCTGTTGCTGCTTCTGTTATTTTTGCACCTCATAAGTGATCTGTGGTGCAGTATTTAAGTTACAGTGCAACAAATGGTACCTTGGTACGATATCTACATCTTTATTTATCGTTTACTATAAAGAGTAAGTCACACTCATTTCCTGTGATTCAACATACAGAATTTCCTGTTAAAGCAAAACATTGTGACTGAATTCAGGCAACGTCTGTCGAAATGTGGGAAGACTGGAGAACTTGAAAAACTTTTTGTGTAAAACGCTTATGTGTGAAACATTTATCTGCCCAGAAAACGAAAAATAAAGGCACCTAACTCAAAATTTGTGAAGGGGGAATTCTTTTAAAAGGTGGCCGGTCTTCGTTTGTTTATTTGATTCTTCTCTTATAGGGAGCAAGAGAAAGCCACCATGAAAGAAGTTAAGAAGAAACAGGAGAAGGACATGAAAGAGATTCAGAAAAAAATGAGTGAGCTCAAGAAGAAATTTCAGGTAAAGACACGGAGAGAGAAAAGATGACTTTTAAGTTAGCCTGAATGGTTAATGGTTAAGTTATCCTGCTCCGCCTCATCCCTTTGGTGTAAACGTTATACCTTTCCCCCGTGCAGTTACAAGGAGAGATAGAGGTTATTCACACCGCCAAAGTCCGGTACGACTGGAATGGGGAAGGGAAACTGGACCTGAGCGTGCACCAGGGGGACAGCGTGGAGATCCTCCGTGTGACGGGTAACCCGGGAGGCAGATGGTTGGCACGCACTATGAATGGAAACTGTAAGTTTACATTTCAGTCAATCACATAAAGAAAGCCTTTGAATAAATTGACTTGTACCAAAATATCAAAAGAAAAAAGAAAGCAAACAAAGTAGAGACTTCTGCATCAAAGTTTTCCATCTGAAACACTGGTTATTGTCGTCGGTGGTGATATTATCGTAGCTGTGGTTCAAGAGATGAAGCAGGGCGTCTACCAATCGGAAGTCTTGATGGTTTGATCTCCGGCTCCTCCAGTCTGCATATCAAAGTATCCTGGTGCAGAGTGTGTGTGTGAGAATTAGGCAATAATTAGGCTTAGAGTGAAGGACTGTATGAAGGTGTGTGTGACTGGGTAAGTGAGTTGCTTGGTGAGGACCTCTTGGCGTCGGATTTTAGCACAAGGTCCCTCTTTCATGTCAGATTTATTCAGTTTCTTCCTACTGATTTTTTTTTTCATTTGTTCATCAAAAAAGCAAAGTAATGCCAGTAACTGACAAATGAAAACTCAAATAATGCAGCTTTCGCACTTTTCCCCCCGAAAGTCGTTAATTACGGTACTTCCTTCTGTAAGATATTTTTTCTGTTCCTTACTTCCTCAAAGGGCTCTGGCAACAACTTTTCACTTTATTTATTTATTTTACTATGTCCTCAAAAATACAAAGTATCTGCAACTGAGCATTTGAGACCATAAGGTCTAAAGTATCACAAAGTTACAATGTAAACAAAATGCAGTTAGTGTGAGAGAACTTTAGCACATTATGGTGTAAGCGTGCTTATGTAGCAGGAGAATGATGCTGTTGCTCCCTCTGCACGGATTCATTTAACAATAGTTGAACTCTCATATGGAACTGAGAAACAACTGCTTCCTGTGTTAATGTTAGAAATGCAGACTCTGGATATAAATATACATTCACTGCTCACTTTGTTAGGTACCCCTTTGGATGTGCCTGTGATCTTAGAATATCTTTAATTCTTTGTGAAATTGAGCAGAAATTCAACACGACTCCTTGGAGATTTTGGTGCAGTTGATCCAGATTTGTAGCTGTGCATCCGTAATGTCTCCCATTCAATCACATCCCAAAGGTGCTCTACTGGATTGACATCTACTGACTGTGGAGTCTATCTGAATACAATGAACTAATTGTCATATATTTGAGCTTTGTGACTTGTTCCTGCTGGAAGCACCAAAGAATACTCAGTTGGTACTCAAGATCCCAAACTGTGCCCCCACCATGAAGAGAAGCCTGAGCCATTGATACAATCGATCCATGCTTTCAAGGTGTTTATCCCAAATTCTGATTCTACTACCATAACGTGGCAGCAGAGATCAGGACTCATCATCAGACTAGACTTTTATCCAATCTTCTGTTGTTCAGTTTTGGTGAGCTCGTGTTAATTGTGGCCACAGTTTCCTGTTCTTAGCTGACAGGATTGCCAACCAGTGTGGTCTTCTGCTACTGTACCCCATGTGCTTCAAGGTATAACATGTTGTGTTGAAAGATGCTCTTCTGCATCCTCTGATTGTCATAAGTGGTTATTTCCGTGACTGTTGTGTTTTAATCAGCTCAAAGCAGTCTGGCTATTCCCCTCTGACCTCAATAAGGCATTCTCACCCAGAGGACTGCCATTCACTGGATATTTTCTCTTTTTTGGACCACTATCTGGGAAAATCCTGGCACCAACAACCATGCCATGTTCAAAGACACTTGATTCATCTTTCTTCTAGGATTCTGTGCTGTGGCTATTTAGCATAAATCTAGTTTTATTAAGTAATAAAATAAGTAATAATCATCTAATATACAGATCAGATTCTGGGTATTAGATGATTATGTGTGGCTAATACGTATCGTATAATCATGAAATGTCACAATCAAGCCACAGTGCTTCATTTTGTTGTTGCACTTCTCTGCAGATGGATACATCAACAACTCGTGTGTGGATATTGACTATGAAGCAGTGAAGATCAAACACGGGTACAAAAAATCAAACTCACAAGCGTTACCTCCACCACCCCCGGACCCACCACAGATCTTTAATATGGACTCCAACAACAGAGACAGGTGCAGGATAAGAGATTGCTAATTCTGCTGCAGCTTCACATCTGTTCAGTTGAATTTCATTTTCAGTTTTACTCACGTCTCTTCCAACTAAACCCTTGTTTGTATGTTTCCTCTAACTTGCAGCCTGATTCAAGATGAGGGTAAGTGACTGCAGACCACAGTGAAGTGCAAATAACAATCTATGCCAAGTTAAGATGATATAAAAATACAAAAGGATTTTTCTCTTGTATTTTTCTCTAGTGGAAAAATGTATAGGGATATATTTGGTGCCTAATTTGTCTTTTCTAGAACGTTTCTATGAGCTACTTGGCAATCTTGCAGTATGCAAGTGATAGCTATGTACTTTTAAAAAAATTTAGTTTTAATGACAAATATTTGAAACAGTTTCTTTCATCAGATAATATTTATTATTATTTCTTATTATGTAGCATTTATTATTTACTATTATTTATTCCTTTTAGCATCTGTTTTATGGACTTTTTTTTTTGGTTCTCAGATGACTATGATGATGTCCAACCACTACCTGAAGATTTCCCACCTCCGCCACCTGAAATCAGGTATCAGTTAACCCCCAATTAATTTGAAGAAGGCTGAGATATTGATATTAGTGAATTTTCATCATAAAAATAACTTTTACGTGTGCAGATCTAGTCACTGATGACATCAGATGGTGTTAAAGAAAAACAAAATTTAACAATGAGGAAATTGATAATGAATTCATTTGTGATTAACTGTTATACCATATTATATTTTTCAGCATAGACCCCAAAGTGGAGAAGGATTTGAAAAAAAAATTTAAGGTAAACCTTTTTAAAAACTTTGCAGAGTGCCATCTGCATTGCAATCAATTCAGATGTTTGTTTGTTTTTTACTCATGCAATGGGAATCGCCCTTTTCATTTTTTTTAAATTCGACCACTGTGACTGTTTCCCAGTATGATGGACCACTCAGGGTGCTGCACACCATGTTAGTGGATCCTAACTCCATCATAAAGAAACCAGGAGCAAAAGATCTGCCTGTAACACAGGGAGAGATTGTGGATGTCATCCAGCTCACCAACAGCAAGAAAGCTCTGTGTCGCAACAGGTTTGGGAAATGTATGTAAAACCATCAGCATCTCATTCACTTTTGTAATTGTAATTTGTAGAATTTGCAGTTCATTGGTTTAAGAAAACATGAAGTACTCTGGGATTTTGTTTGTTTGTCCTTTTTCAAATATATGATGTCATGAGCTTTTCTTACTGTTCTTTTCATATGTCGTTCATTATGGCCTCTGGAAAAAGAAAAAAATTTCCTGTAAAAGATGTACGCATCTTCTAAACCTTTCGTAGAAGAGGCTTTATAATTAAAACATTTCAGCCATTTGTATGTTTATGTGTTTGAACATGGCCCAGATGTAGTCAATGGTGACTTAAAGACAATGTTAAAAACAAAGATTAGACAAGAAACTGCTGCGAAGATTATAATAATAATAATAATAAGAGCATGCTGAAAAACAAAACAAAACAGTGTAATCATATTCCCAAAAATATTAATTAACTAAATAAAAAATTACCCCAAATGAAAGCCAAATAAAACATTATTTCTAGTAATAATAAAAGGGGATGTCACACAGTTTTAGTTTATTTCTTTATTATTTATAATTATTATAAAATGACATCTTCTCTCTCTACAGCACAGTATTTGCTGAATATGTTGATCTGCTGCTGCTTGATGAAAAATCAGGCCATTGACATTTCTTCCTATATCCTTTCTTGTTGGTTAAACCTGACCCAAATATTACCATAAAACTTAAGATATTTCAATAAAACACAAATTTGTGCCACAGAAAGATAAAGCCAAGAGAACAACAAAGTTACAAGAATTTACTCCTTTATAAGGACTGATGTTCAATGAAAGTCTTTAAAACATAGTGTCACAGTCACAGCAAAGAGGGATCCAAATGCAGGATATGCAGACAAAGTATAAAAAAAAATAACTGTTAATTAGACTGACGGTAGAAGTCTATGGACAAAAGAAGCAAAATTCACAGTAACACATAAAAACAGCAAACTCTTAAAGAAACACATGAAGCACACAATTATAACAACAACAACAAAAGAAAAGACACTGACAATGACTGTAGGGAGACTAGTGATATATATGCACTAATGAGGTAATCAGGGAGAATGGAAACACTAGAGTAACAAAACACAGCTGAAGCTAATCAAGGTAATGACAAAGAAAGAAAAATGAAATATAAGACACGGGAGACAAACGCCTACCAAAATAAAAGAGGAAGCGTTATTACACAGCGACAAGGACTTGACAACATGACACAAGAAGATTAAGATTTGACAGGATACAAGAAGATACAGTACTAGTGAGGATGAACTAACATATGCCAATACATGAATGAACTCCACAGAGAACAATCCCTCTAACCTAAGTAAAGATGTACTGGTGGACTCCACCTTGATTTTGAGGTCACGTCACTGGGATTCGAACTCGTTTGAGATTTTTAGTAGCTACACCTACGCTATATAAAATTGAAACTCCTACGTCGGCTCGGTCTCAAGCTATCACATTCACATCGCCTGCCAGCCCAGCAGGGCAACAACAATACCCATCGGCCTTTTAAGTCTTTATGGAGTAATAAAAACACAACACAGATCATTTTTGTGTAGTAATATCAGACAATAATTCAAAAAGTATTTCAATATTTCAAATAATGATAATAAATAGTGATAATTTCTGTGCTGTCTCCTGTTTCACAGATGGTTATGTGTCCAGATCTCTTCTTCTTCCAATGTAAGTGAATCCTCCTGACTTCATATGTGACTGACTATATCAATGTACTTCCTTAAAGTGTAAAGAAGTAATAAATCACACTAAATGTGTGTTTTTTGAAGATTGTCAAAGATAAAGCTTAGTGTATGAAATGTATAATATAAGGGTCATTGATGTGCACATCTGTGTGTCCGAGTGCATGATACTGTTTAAAAAGATCTGTTGAAACTAATTTAATCCGATCATTGCATCCCATCCCACCCTTCCCATCTTTGAAATTAAAACTAATACTAATGTAGTAGACAGTGTTAGAGGTTTAAATAGCATTAATTTAATTGCTTTTTTTTTTTTTTGCACTTTTTTCGTGACATATAGCGTTTGCCTCCTGAGTTTTGCAAATATTTTCATTTTATACAGGCTGTTACTTGAACACCTGTATTGAAGGACAAAAGAATTTGAAATTTTATAACTAAACATATTCCTAGTTTTACATTGGTTGCCCCCCGACCTGGCAAGTATATTTGCATGTATACTAGATGTGTGAGGACACACGCTGTCTGTGTGCATGCGAAGCAATGTGCAAGCTAGGATTGTGTCATTTTTTCATTACAACATGCAGAACAGGAAGTAGAAACCTTTTAAGTGGAATTCAGATACACACAAATGTGCTTAACCACCTAAAAGTTTGATTTCTTCAATTATTTACTGATTTATATAATTATTAATGTATTGCTAAAAGTGCATTAAACTGCACGTCTCCTTTCTTTAGCTTTATATTATTCTGGGTCCTATTAATAGGTTGAGACAGATTCTTCAACATTAGGCAGTCGATCACAGTAACAAATAAGATTGATAACAGGGGAAAGAATAATATCCTCTGGAAGGGGAAACCTCACTTAAAGTGTAGAGTGCCCGTCTAGATGAGCTGATGTTTCCCTTCCCACAGCTTCAGCAGCTTCCACAATGCTTATTATCCACAGCAGACTTCAGGCATTGTCTTTTTCCCCCGATTCCGGCTCCTCTGAGCTTTCACTTTTCTTCTATTCTTCTTGTTTCTGTGTTTATGAAATAGGAGTACATACGAATGAGGATCATTTTATCACATTAAATCGTTTTGTTATCAAGCAAGAGCCAAGATGAAAAATCATAAATAACCATTAAAAAAATGTAACAAAAGTTATTACAGTTTTGTATTTTCTAATTTGTTTTTAGCTTTATTTATTTATTTATTTTTTAATTTTAACTTTAAAAAAAATTCAGTCTAGCTTCAGTTCATTTCAGGAGCCAGTTTGCTTGTTTCAGTTTAGTTTCAATTGCTTAAAATGTTTAGTTTTGCTTCAGTTTTTATTAGTTTCAGTGTTCGTTTTAATCCTTTATTTAGTGTTTCTGGCGAACAGAAGCAAGAGACAGGAAACCCAGTAAAACACAAAAATCCAAAACACACAAACTGCCCATCAAATCCTCATCAGCCAAATGCTAATAATACGTTTTACAAAATGTACAAGTGCTAAAACTAAAGATACTCGCTTCATGTTTTTGTTTTATTTTAGCTTTGTCTTTTTTCTGAAAGTCTAGTTTTTATTTTTATTTTAGTTGAATAAAATGTTTTTTTCACATGTAGTCTTAGTGAAACTGTCTTTTACAAATCTTATCTAAATATCCAAGCCTTGTTTTTGTCCGGGCCTCAGAAGCATATATTATTATTGAAAATCTATTCATGTATTCATAAACTAACATTAAAACTGAAATTATCCACTCAATTACAAAAAAATATGCACGTCACAGCAATGGCTTGTATATAACCATCTTTTCTGCTTTTAACTAGTTTAGTTTAAACCTTGTTGATGAAGCTTATGGAATATCACAAGTTCCAAATATTCTTTTGCAGGGAACAAGACATTTATGATGACGTCGACTATGCAGATGGTAAGTTTCCGTTTTTATACTCTGCAGTAAAATCCAGTCAGACTGAGCTTTTGTCATTTGTAATTGAAGTGCAAGTATAAAGGCGCATTTTCTTTCTCTGTTTTGTTTCAGATGTCTACGACAACGATTCTCTGTAACATGATTATTAAAGTGTATCAAACTAAACATACAAGAGAGAAAAGGAAACAAACAAACCAAACATTTTTTACCTTTATCGAACTATAACCAAAAACTGGATGCTAGAAAATCAAGTAAAGACAGAATCTGTCTGGATACAGATGCTTTATTTGATTGCACAAACTTCAGAAATGTGTTGAAAAGTCACAGGTTTGTAGAGTTTCTGTAGATTTGTTTGTGCTAAGCTGTATAAAAGTTCAAACTTAATTCAACTGTGTAATTATTCAAACTGACAAAATCAAACGATATATCAAACTTAAATATAAATATAATAATTTATAAGGACTTGGGGTTTTTTTTTCCACAAAAGGTCACTCATAATAAGACTGTGTAAACAAACTTACTGTAAACCTTCACTCACCTGCCACTATATTACCTGCTCAACGTGTCAACACGTGATGTCACAAAGCTCACTCTACTCAAATGGCCTCCACAGTCACCAGATCTCGGTCCTGTTCATGGACTCACAGACTCACAGCATGGATGTGCAGCCAACAAAATCTGCAGTGACACTTGAATCTCTGCCATAAAGAATTAAAGTGGTTTTAAAAACAAAATGTGGGCTGGAACCTTATATTAGTAATGTATAGCTAATAAAGTGGCTGGTGAGTGTAAGTGCACACAGATTGTCGAGGGTCAACAAACTCATCAGTGTTTGTCAAAGTGCTTGTATAGAAAATAAATACACTATTACTGTTGATGTGTGTATTTTTCACCCTCTGAGATAATTTAAATAAAATAGTTTTTATCTGATGATTGATTGTTTTGTTTGTTCCTTAATAAAAATAAAAACAGAGCTCAACTAGTGAAAATGTTTGATTATGTTTAGTCAAATGGGAGTTAAAGTCCTTTCCTGCTGTGCTAAAGTTGATTTTCTAGAAAGACTGAGAGGTTTGCCATCACTAAGGTGAGGACAGCTACACATTATCTGTCTGGGTAGGTTTACAATGTAGCTTGCCCTCACCAGTGTGTCAATGTGTGTGTGAATGGGTGGATGACTGGTTGTGTAAAGCGCTTTGGGGTCCTTAGGGACTAGTAAAGCGCTATACAAATACAGGCCATTTACCATTTACCATTTTACATCAAAGCTGAAATAACTCAGCAGTTCTATTCAATTCAATTTCATTTATACAGCTCCAAATCACAACAACAGTCTCAAGGTGCTTTATATTGTAAGGTAGACCCTACAATAATACATACAGAGAAAAACCCCAAAATCAAATGACCCCCTATGAGCAAGCACTTTGGCAACAGTGGGAAGGAAAAACTTCCTTTTAACAGGAAGAAACCTCCAGCAGAACCAGGCTCAGGGAGGGGCGGCCATCTCCCGGGACCGGTTGGGGTGAGAGAAGGAAGACAGGATAAAAAACATGCTGTGAAAGAGAGACAGAGATTAGTAACAAGTATGATTCAATGCAGAGAGGTCTATTAACACAAAGTGAGTGAGGAAAAAGCGCCCAGTGCATCATGGGAATCCCCCAGCAGCCTACACCTATTGCAGCATAACTAAGGGAGGATTCAGGGTCACCTGGCTGGTCCAGCCCTAACTATATAACTTAGCAAAAAGGAAAGTTTTAAGCCTAATCTTAAAAGTAGAGATAGTGTCTGTCTCCTGAATCCAAACTGGAAGCTGGTTCCACAGAAGAGGGGCCTGAAAACTGAAGGCTCTGCCTCCCATTCTACTTTTAAATACTCCAGGAACAACACACAGGCCTTTGTTTCTGTTTCCATCTTGTGGTGAAACCTCTCACCTGCATCCTGCAGAACACTCGAGAAGCGCTTTGCAGACAGAATGAGGTTTATGTCCATCTCGTCTAAAAGTATTTTCCTTTCATCCACAGTCATAAACCATAAATATTTATAGATGTTTGCTTTTTATTAAGAAATGCTTAGTTTGTACTGATACTTATTTATTCTTTAAATTAAACCCTCTTAATGCAACAATATTCATAATGCTGAAAAAAAAAACTAACAAATATTAAACTATATTTGAAGTCATTCAAGTTCTTCCAAAACTGATTTAAAGCTCATCATTTATGTCAACAATGCATGTGTTTAAGCAGAGACACTGAAGAACAACAAAAATATTCAAAATGTCCAAATACTTTCTGTCTGGGCTGAATATTTGTTATTTAGTTTTTAGTTTCTGTCCAAATGCTTCTACCTGTGGCTCTTATTTATTCTTATTTTTATTATCATTTTGTTGATGCTGGTTGAGACAGAGAAATGTGGAAAGCCCAGTCACAATAAACATACAAACAAATCCCTCCTCATGCTAATAAAATAAAAAATACAGCCATATTTTAGAAATCTTTAGAAAACTTAAAGTAAAAATGATACCACTATTTATGAAGTTAATAACAAACTGAATTTCCGTTTTCATCCCCTAAGGCAGCCCGCTGGACTTTAAGACAACCATGATATCAGACTACTAATTTTATGTTTGTTATGTGACGGCTGTGTGAAGGCAGGAGAAGGACCCAAAGTGCAGACTCCGGAGAGTAACTCAAAACACAGCTTTAATGCTGAACTCAAGAGGGTATCAAAACTAGGAATACGCTTACACAGACAGACCACACAGCTAGATAAGGGTAGATCGCAACACAGACAGAGAGAAACACAGGGCTTAAATACACAGAGGGAACAATCAGGGAATAGGTAACAGGAGGGAAACACAGCTGGGGCAAATCAGGCCTAACGAGACAAGGGGAAGCAAAACCAGATACATTAACATCAGACATGGACCTTCAAAATAAAAAAGGGGAAAACTAACACAGACTGAACTAAAGACAGACTCACATGCAGGCACTGCAACGAAGGGAACAAAGACATGGTACCAGGGCAGACAGACACTGACTGGACACGGGGATATAGCAACTAAGGATTACACAGAGACATAAACCATAAGACATAACTCTAACGAAGAAACCAAAGAATAGAAATGATAAATAATAAAATAAACTCAAAACCCTGGGTCAACGACCCAGGCATCCTAACAATGTTCAGCAATGAAAGTAAGTAACTTTAATTTCTTCATCAAAACAACAATAATGTTGTGCTTTACTTTATTTCACGCTTCTTCGTTTTGTTTCGTTTTTTTTTTTTTTTTTTTTTGGTTGGTTTTTGTAAAACTGTAAATTTGAAAATTCATGGATAATAACTATAATAATATTTTATCGTTAAAAATATAATTTCAATTAGAGCTTGCACATGCAAGTGGATTAACCATCGCAGAAACAAAAATATAATTACAGTACTGTAATATATCATAGATAGATAGAATCAGAATCAGAATCGTGTTTATTGGCCAAGTATATGTGCAGACACATACAGGGAATTTGGTTCCGGTAGATGGTGGCTCTCAAGCACAGCAATGTAAATCACACACACACACACACACACACACACACACACACACACACACACACACACACACACACACACGTGTCTATATATACACATTACACATACATACACAAAGCTGTGTAAACCAACTATAAATAACGAATCTAAACTTATATACATAAAATACAGAAATGAATGAGGTGGAATGAATACTACAAAATGTACATAAGGTGCAGCTGCAGTCTGGCAGTGGGAGCAGTGTGACAGGTCAACTGTTAAGAAGGGAGATGGCGAGGGGAAAGAAACTGTTCCTGTGTCGGGTGGTCCTGGTCTGCAGGCTTCTGTACCGTCTGCCAGAGGGCAGCAGATCAAAAAGTCTGTGTGCAGGGTGTGAGGGGTCTGTGATGATTTTCCCTGCCCGTTTCCTGGTTCTTGAGAGGTACAGATCCTGGATGGAGGGCAGGGGGGGTAGATCGATAGCTAGTGGTGTTGTTTCGTGGTGGTTGTACTTGCTTTTACTTAAGTGTGCTACTTTAAAGAAAATGATTTTAATTTGATTTGCATATTTGCAGACATTTAGTATATTTACATTTGACATTAATCCACAGCATAATATTGTGTCAGCCCCACCCCACACACACACACACACACACACACACACACACACACACACACCATTTATTTATTTATTTATTTTTAATCAATTCCAGCTCCTGGCCGAACGAAGGAGACGCTCGATTGAATCGACGATCTTCTACTTGAGTCTGCTTTGGGTGCTTCCTGTTTCAAAGTCCAGCTGAGGGAACAGATCACGAGCAAAAACAGCAAATCTAACTGGAGATGGTGTTGGCCTAATAGACTTTCTTATAAATCTAGCAGCGCTTCGACAGAGCGGAGCAGACATGCAGCGGTCTCTGGAGTCTCTGGTGCAGCTGCTGGAGTCCTACAGAGGCAGAGATAAAGTCGTGAGTATTCACTCGGTCACATTGTATCTGTTTAAAGTGTTTCACTCGGTATAAACCATTAATAAAAACAGTGGTTACACGCTTACGAAGTGGATGCCAAGTGGAGACTGATATGTAAGTACTAGACTGTGGTTCTATAGAAACTGCTCATATTTGGTGTTGTTACATTACTTAAGAGCAATGAGCAAACATGCTCTGCGTTAGTTAAATTTAAAGCATCAGCCTAGTAAAGTATGTCTGCCTGAAGTCCACACATTCACTAAATCTCTGACAATAAAATGTCCTTTCTGATTTTAAATAATAATAAAAAGCTACCCACAAGTCTCTGTTTGTCTTCTTTGCAGATCAGGACAGTGTGTTATGGATCCCAGCTGGTTGGAGGAGTTCTTTCCCGGAGAGCAGAGGCAGATGTCCGGTCCCAGCGGCTCGGGAAAAGCCTGCTGCTGTTTTCTGCTCAGCTCAGTCACTGCAGGACGGTGCTCAGGTTGTTCGATGACCTCTCCATGCTGGCCTACTCCCACAGCTACGGGTTTGGAAATGGGGTGATTCACACAGCGTATGCACTGCATCACTCTGTGCTAGCCTGTAAATCCCACTGTAACGCTTGTTGCACGTCTTTCCAAGGAGGAGGACGCGGCCGTGCGCTGGATATCCGTGCTGAACAACGTGGCGGACCAGCTGTACTACCCCTGTGAACACATCGCCTGGGCCGCCGACGCCGAGCTCATCAGAGTGAAGTCCGATAAGTGGTGGCTGTTCAGCACAGTGCTGTGGGGAACCTCACTGCTGCTGGGAATCCTCAGGTGAGATCACCTGTTCACATCCATACATTACTTTTCTAATGCTGCCTTTATGGCATGCTTTTCTTATTTTTGTTTTTTAAAGGCCAGAAAGAAGGAGTCTTATGTAGTTTTTCTGCAGCTGTAAATGTATGCAGGACATCTGCTGGCCAGAGCTCCTTTAAAGAACATGCATAGACAAACAGCCCGTATCTGTCTCTCTGTGTTAGCCCTTTTTCTGGTGAATTTGTGCCTTTTTCAAATCCATAAATCTTCAGTGGGAACTGAAAGGGGAGGGGGATGTGAGAGGAAAGTCAGAGAGAGATTAAGTCAAGCACTTCTACGTCCTACTTACATAATGACCAGAAACTCCTTCTGTCCCTACAACCACAACCTTTCACGGCACAGTCATTGTGATATGCGTCAACCCAACATGTAGTTTCTGTAGCATTTCTCCGGGGGGTGTGCGTCAGGTTAAATTGAATTACATTATGGAAAATCAATAATGATGCCGGGTTAATTTCATTATCCCATCTCTTTTTTTCCTCAGCTTAGAGCTTTGTTTATTTTCCAGACCCTCTTTCTTTTTTATCTCATCTGTTATTTCATGCAGTTTGTAGAGAAACCTGTGAAGCATGTTTTAAGTCTGAGCACTGAAGCAGACATCAAACCCTTGCAGTGTGAGTTGATGTACGATGTGAATCATTTGTCCTCTAGATCGCTCCGAGTTCTTCTGCTGCTGAGGAAGAAGCTGAAGAAGAGGCACGAAGGCAGAAACAGGTATTTGATTCAGTTTTCTTTCTGTTGTCTCGTGTGTTTCTAAGCACAGTTACAGTAACATAGAGAGGGACTGACCGGTTATGAAAGGTTAAACCACACGTTTTCTCCTGCAGTCGCTCTCAGCTCCGCCGGCAGATGCGAGGGGAGCTGCTGTCCATCCTCAGCAGCATGGCTGACCTCAGTAACGCCATTCACTGGATGCCGCCCGGCTTCCTGTGGGCAGGACGTTTCCCTAACTGGCTGGTGGGGCTGATGGGCACCACGTCCTCTCTGATTGGTTTGATCCAGATGAATGCCGGTAGCGGTGATCAGTCGGACACTACACAGTCTTCACCAGAGTGAGGAAGAGATGGCAACACTAAACGACTGATGGATTTATGGATAATAGTGGAAAATGATTAGACTCCAGTCAGACTGTCTGTGGAGATTAACTGCAGTCCTGTAGCTTGTAGCAACAAGCACATAAATTAAATTGTGGCCTATTACTGCTTTAAAAGCAAAAAAAAGTCACTGCACTTGTGCTTAATTAGGAGTAATTAAAGATCTCTTGATGAATTTGCCAACTCGTATTCAATTTAGTAGCTTTTGATTTACACTTGGACATTTTAGTCATGAGAAATATCATTAAGCTCTACTGTTCATTTCACTACACTAAACAGGTTCAGCAGTAAATTCAAGCCCTAACGACCCTGAGGTCAACAAGAGGGAACTTCTGCTGTAAAACTTTTTTCTTTGTCTTTTGTTTTTAATGATTTTGTCTAAAGAATCATCAAAACAGAAGAAAGGTCAGGCAGGTCACAGTTTGATTCTTGAGGAAACACCAGTGGTAACATAGCCTTAAAGTTCCTGTTTAATGGTCAGCTTCACTCTGGAATACGTCCACCCAGCTTCTTAACTGCTTATCCAGCTCAGTTTCACCAGGAGGCTGGAGCCTCTCCCAGTCTGCACTCTGGAATGGGATTGTAAATGATTGCCTTTAAGACACACTCCACGCACCTGGCTTTAAATATAGCATAGAATCATACAAACTGTGAATATAGTATTGCGTGTTATGAATGTGGTGACTGAGCTGTTTCAACTTCAGTCCCGCATTCAGTCATTTTTAAAATCAGGTTTTTTCCAACGCGTTACGTCCTCGAGTTCACACTGTATCAACCAGGTTGGTTAATGAGTTTCCCAGGCATTGAAGAGCTGTCACAGAACTGGAGAAGTATCTCAGTTTCATTTAAAAAACAAAACAAAAAAAACATTACCACACAGTTACCACTCAAAGTCCAAATGTTTGAATGTGGTTTTGTCCGCTAACGATGATGTTTGTATGACTGGTGAAATGAAATAGAATGTGTCTGAAATGTGTGCTAATTTAAATGTAATATAATTTTATATCATAGGAACAAAATTATCTTTTTCAAGAAATAAAATAAAATGTTAAATTGTTTGTCTTCTCAGATCATTTAATAAAGTACACAAGTTCTCGTGGGGGTAGATTTTGGGCGAAGTTTCCATCCCTTTATTTTGTGCCACTTAACCAGGATCTGAGAAGTGGCAGCAGTCTAACCCCAAAAGGCCAGGCACTCCTGTAAATACATTTGTATAGAATTTCATTCATTTATTCATTCATGGGCCAAATTGTGTGTGTGTGTGGGGGGGGGGGGATAAGCACTTGAATTTAATAGCTTTTCATGATGTCTCTTATGTGACCGTTTTAAGTAAAATCCGTTTGAAATATAAACTCAAATGCACGTAAAATAATTGTAAGTTTCCTTCTTTCGCGATCAAAAATTCGACGTTTGATTGAGCGGGACTTGAACGTAAATCCCGTTGACGTCAGCGTAGGTGAGCGTTGCTTTCAAGTGCTAAAGAACAATAAAATAAATGAGTTTGTAACTACTACTACACTCCTACATATAAGATTAATATTTTATTCTGCCACATTAGACCCCAATACTGCATAAACTGTATTTATAAACACATTCATATAATATTCCAATTACTTCTACGTCGTTAGGTTTTTGTAAGTGTCGTGTGTTTAATTTGGTTAAAGTACACGGTTTTTTTGTGATCAGTTGTTTAGAAATTTGACTGTAGCCCTTCGTGGTCCAGCCATTTGTGTAGACTTGCACAATTTGCAAAAGAGGAAGAAGAAACTAAAAGAAGAACAAACTATCTCGTGGCGATGTGAGACGCTGCGGTAGCACGTGAACGCAGCACGACTACAGAGTCAGCCGAAAAATAAAAGCTGTCAGTCGGCAACAGCAGCAACAATGAGTGGCAAACTCTGCTTTAAACACTAAAAGTGTCTCATCTTCGGAGTATGTGACATTGCTGAATTTAACAGTGTCGGTATTATTAGTATGAAGAATAAAACGAAGCCAGAGTTTTGGAAAACGTTCAAATTCCAAACCACGTCAACTCATCTGTCGTGGCACCTACGGGAGTCTGAGTGTGGACACAAAGAGAGCGACAGAGATTTAAAATATCAGGTGAAAACTTCTCCTTTAGCCGCTTGTACTCTCATATTTTGATTGAATTGTTGAAATATTAGTACTGCTGCTGTTAAGCAAATGCTAGCTTTGCTGTTAGCCTGAGGCTGCTTCAACTGCTAACTTCGGTTAGCCAAACTCACGTCTTTCTCGCACCCTGAAAATAATTTTCGCTTGTTTGTGTGTTTTACCCTGCTGTCAGTTGTTTCCACTACCGCGCCAGTGTTTTTAATAACATGCCATGATTATCTGATCTAACGGTGGATTATTCACGCCATGAAAGATGCGTCGTCGAAAAGATCTGATCTGTGTGCTTATCTGTACAAGAAGGAGGGATCATAAACTTTTCTTTAATGCACGGCACTGCCAGATGGATCACGTACATGTTAAATATAGTAAAAGACTTAAATATAGTAGCTGACGAGTCCCGAGTCTTGTTTATTAAAAACATTTTACCAGTAAGGACCATAATTAATAAATATGGCATTTATTAAATTAGGTTTGGTGTGTTTTGATATTACCATGGTGCTAATCTTTATGGTGTAATAAATTACATGGTTGTTATTTATAGTTGTTTGATAGTTTTTATTTCTAAGATGCAGGGATGTGAAGGACTGTGCTCCCTGCGCCTGTTGGATGTTGCACTATAGGCCTGCATGCTCTTCGAGTGCATGATGTTTTCTATAAGCCTGAGACGGATTTTTCTATTTCGGTGTTTGTGGGTAAACGAGGACAAGAGGGTGCATAGATGGTGCATACTTTTTCGCTAAGGCAGTCATGCTGATGCAGCCTGGAAACTATAAACACATTGTGTAGATCTGATATTTAATAACAGTGTTTTGGAGGTAGCTCATGTGAATTGTGAGTCTGGTTGAGGCTCGGCATAATTTATTTGTATTGTTAGGCAGAGCTGCTCACCAGTCATGAGGTATTTTAATGGAGAGAAGCAACAGATAAGCAAGGTACAAAATACAGAAAGCAAGAGCTAATAATAATTTTGAGCACCATGTACCCCACAAAGTAACAACGCTATGATTTGTTCTTCTGAGTGATGGCTTCTGGAACAAAGCTATTTTTAAACATTGTTGTTTTACACAAAACTATCATCAAGAAGGAAGAACTGAAACTTACAATGGAAAGGGTACGATTCGTAAATCGGCGAACCACTGTAAGTGTCTGGTGTTCAGGGATGCTGTGGTTCACCAGTCAGCATGTTGGACCACTTCTGTCCTTTACAAACCTCGAACCAAGACAAGGATAAAGCAGATTGCAATAAGAGCACATTAAAATAAAGTCATAATGATTCTATCAGTGTAGAAATGATAAAGCTTTCTTAATTTGCTTTGAAATTCAGCTACTGTTCCAAGATATTTATAACACTGAACATGTTCCACCATCTGACCCTTAATGGATGTGACCTCTTGTACAGGAGTGCATTTCTTAGAGTCAGTGACATATCTTAGATATGTTTAATTAAAGGTGCGACTTGTCGTCATCCTGGAGCGGACTGACAATAACTGAGTCGTCTGCACTCTCTAAAATGACCCTGATCTCAGATCTGCTTTGATCAATATTTGTGTACAGGATAAAAAGATAAATATGGAGCCAGCCAGACTCTTTAAGTAAAAAAAAAAATCAATAATTCAGATTTATATTGTAATCAAACTGTTCTAAAAGCTTTCTGATTCAAATATGAAGCTCAATTGTATTGAAGGCTGAAGAAAAATCAACAAGCAGTAATCGTGCATGAGCATCTTTTCCCTGCAGCTTTTTAATAACCAGGTTCAACAACGTGCCATTATCCACTCCTGTGTGTGGAAAACTGCATGGGGATAGGCGCTTGCTCAGTTTGGCTTAAAATCTCTGACTTCACCAGTTGTTCAGCTCAGTAATGTCAGTTTTTCTCTGACAGGCTTTCTTACAGAATGGACTCAGACTGCCTCCCTGCATCTGCAGACTCCCTGCTGTGTGATCCGGTTCTTGTTCATGGAGCCTCGGGGGTTGAGATCAGCAGTCTGGCTGCAGTAGCTCTGCCAGGTTCAGAGGCAGAGGATCTGGATTCGTACAACCTGATCGAGCCTCCACCTTTAGACTGGAGGTCAGACACCTCTAGCGAAGCTGGTTCAGCAGACGATCTGGATGATGCCAGCCTTCCCACCTCAGCTGACTGTCTCGACAAGGCAGATCTGGGTGAGTCAGTATCGCTTCCTTTGGTTGAGAGAAACATTTTGACTCCAGTCGACGTGAACCAGCTGGATCTTGTCGGAAACGTTAAGCAACCTGCTGAGGATGTCGAGGCGAAATCGACAGACGAGGCTGAAGCAGGTGCGAGAGTATTGAGGGCTGAGGGCTTTAAGGACGCAGAGGAAGATCAAGCAGTGGTGACATTGGGGGATGTTGATCTCCACAAGAACAAGAGAGGTGAAGAGGAGGCTGCTGAAAGGAGATCAAATGATGAAGACCATATGCATATCCACACCCTGCTCAGTCAGCTCCAACTAATGGAGGAAGAGCCGCATCCCAGTCATCGGATGCCATCAAATCATCATTACTCTAGGCGGTCTGAGCTGGAAGCATGTGCTCCTTCTTCAATAAAAGAGGACAGCGCTGAAACCAAAGGGCTGCTCTTCTCTGAAAGCCACCAGAGAGACCTGCTGGGGATGCTGCAGTGCACAGAGATAGGCGCAACACCCCGCCCTACCTCTCTGCCGCACAGAGGGGACGTGGACGCCGTGGTGTCAGTTTCCTACAGCCAGGAGGATGCACAGAGGTTCTGGAGGCATCACGGGAATGGTCAGCACCAACGGCACAGGGATGACTCCCTCACTTCACTGCCTGATGATGAGTATCCCGAGCCAGTGTGGATGAAGCTGGGAGAGCAGCCTCCAGAGGAAGAAGCTACTGCAGAGAGCGAGCAGGTTGGTGCTGTTACTAAAACTAATAATAAGGGTGGAGACGTTTGGTCATCCATCGTTTTTGTTATGATGAGTTAACTAATCCAATATTTGCTTTTTATTTTTTTTTTCAGCTGATTAATGAAGCTATATAATGTCAAAAATAACACAGTCATCACTGGTTTCCAGAGCTACCACACATCTGTCCTGACTTCAGCTGTCTTTGTTCTCTTAGCAACACTAAAACGATAATCAGAATACTTTTTTTTTCCTACCACCAGCTAACCCATCACTGAACTTATCTGAAGCACTTTCAGTTTTTCATGGACTTAAATTCACTAATTTGCTGTGTGTGCCTTCTTTGCAGAGTGCTGATGACCAGCCTTCATATAAAGATGGTGAGTCACTTATTATTATTATTATTATTATTATTCACTGAAATTTGACATTTGTCAAATATCTAATGTAATATGTGCTAATGTTTTAGTGCCTGGTCCTTGTGATCCTGAAGACCTTTTGGATGGAGTGATTTTTGGTGCCAAGTATCTTGGCTCCACTCAGATCAAATCAGAGAGGAACCCGTCTACAAACGCTCGTATGGCCCAGGCTCAGGAGGCTGTGGACCGAATAAAGGTGCTTTAAAAACAAAATAACCAAATATGCACCTTTTATCATGATCTGGCTGTGCAATGCATTGGTTGATGATGTTAAATCTGGTTTTATAGTTGTAGTGAAGGATTTTTTTTTTCTTATTAAACATACCTGTTTTAAAGTAGGTGGGATGTCATTATTAAGTTAAGGATAGACATGTGGTGTACCTGTCCTCTAAGGTTAAATATGAGAGTGTTTTCTGTGGTTCTTTTAGGCTCCAGAAGGAGAGTCCCAACCAATGACAGAAGTGGATCTGTTCATTTCTACTCAAAGAATCAAAGTGCTCACTACTGACACGCAGGTACTGCACTCATCTGACCACATACATTCATTTTCCTCTCTTGTATCTCCTCATATCATAAGACCTCACTTCTCTCTAAGACTGTAGACCTACCTGGGGCCTACCAGGCTCCTGTCCTGTGGAATTAGCACCCAGTTTGGATTCGAGAGACAGAAACAGGCTTTAAACTGTTAAAGCTCATAGTTTGATGATGGATCAGGTGACCCCGAACCATCCCTTAGTTAACGCTGCTGAAGCACTGAGCATTTTCCTCTCGCCTCCTGTCACTCCTGTTTATACATCACTGCTGCATGCCATTAGTTTTGTCTTCTGTCTCTCTGTTTCGTTCTGGTTTGGCCGCCCCTTCTTGAGCATTGTTCTGTCGGAGGAGGTCTCTTCCTGGTAAAAGGGATTTTTTCATTCCCAGTGTCGCCAAGGGGGTCATCAGATTGTTGGGGTTCCACCCTAACCCTGCACAGTCTTTAACTTATAGCATAAAGCATTTGGGGAAAAATAGTGTCACTTGACATTTTACACAATAATTAAGTAATAGTTTTATATACATGAAGACAAAAACCTAAATGTACTCTGAGAGAATGAACTTTAGCTAAATGTGTTAAAAAGTTGTCAGACTTGAGGTTGTAAACATCTGAAAACATGCCCAACACAGCTGGTGACTTTTTATTACACAAAGCAGCATTGCACTCCTTGATGTTCATATTCAAGCTGAGCTCTCGCTGCAGGAATCCTTAATATAGAATTGGGTGGTGATTTAATATGAGGCCTCTAGTAGAAGCTATTTTTTTTTTCTACTGAATTGTTAGGAGAGTAGAAGTAGGTCATCTACTGTCATTGCTCCATTTGCATTTGCTCCATTCTGCAGTGATGGATGTGAAGATGAATGGTTTTCTTATTCAGTGTTTTTACTTCCAAGCGATATATGTTTATTATCCAAAGTTGTCATTTAGGACACAGATGAGGCATAAAAAGTAAAATGAAAATTACATTTATAAATTACTTTGATGTAAAACAAAGACAAATATTTGTGGAAATTGCACTTCTGATTCACGTAAAGAACGCTCCACCAGCTTCCATGTTAACAAACAACAGTCTTTACTTTCATTTTTTCAGAATTCTCATCCAAGTTAGTTTCGGTCCTGAATTAATCTTAGGCGCCTGGTTTGTGGTTTGCCTTCGGTCTGTATGTTTGTCTGCTAGGTCAGTGGTTTGGTACATTAACTTGATAACATATTTGTCCTGGAGAAATGGTTTTGATGAGGTGAGGGTGCACAGACAATCCTGCTTTGCTTGAAGACACAGAATGAGGAACTTCCTTAATTTCAAATTTACTTTGATAAAGGCCTGGGCTTCCCTTCGGGATGTGCTCTCTCAAACACACCAATCTTTATCATATAATTCCTGTAGTTCTGTAAAAATGTCTTTAACAAGAGAGGCTTCTAAGAGGAAAAATGTTAAGTAATACCTATCTGCAGGAGGTTTAAACTCGATGCTGGTTCCAAACCAGACCTTCGTGCTCGCTCTCCCTGTCTTTGTTTCTTATCTTAACCACCGTCATGTCCTGTTTGCAGGAAGCCATGATGGATCACGCTCTGCAGATGATCTCTTACATCGCTGACATCGACAACATCGTGGTCTTGATGGCACGAAGGAAACGTAAAGGGCAAGATGGTGACACCGACTCAAACTCTTCGTCATCATCTGCAAAGAAGTGCTTGATGATCTGCCATGTGTTCTCCTCTGAGGATGTGAGTCAGTCAACTGGAGGGTTTTATATGGTGTTCATATACTAGAAATGTGCAATCAGCATGATGCTTTCCTTCTTAGCACTCATATTTTGATTTCTGGATTCCAAGCAGAGCTTTTCAGGAAGCTTGGTTGCTGGCCAAACAGCTCATTTACAAGTCCAGCGAGGCCTCATTGTTATATTGGTCTTTCATTTCTAATTACACAGTTTTGCTGCATGGTTACTGCATGTTTAAACACATTAAGCATGCCGTAAATAAGGTACATGGTGAAATATATGGCATTAAAATGTGTCTAAGATCGCTAAAATTGACATTGGACTCTCCCAGAGCCCCTTTGAACTCTTCTAGATTTCCTAGTCACATACTTTTGCCCACAGACTGGTTACCGCATGTCCTTGCGGAACACCCTCACTCAAATGGCAGCGCAGTATAATGTAAATAGATGTAGCGTTCAGTATCTTGGCATCTCCCGCCCTGCACGCTCTTGCATCTCTTATTAAATTGCCAAGTCGGTTGCTGACAGCAGTTTCAGCTTCAGCTTGGCTGGCCTGGTTTCCTTCCTCAGACAACCACTGAGTTCTCCTCAATGTCAAAACCGTCTGGCTCTCGTCCCAGTTTCCCACAGTTGGCGACACTGAATGGGAGGAAGAGCTTCCTTTAGAAGCTAATTAGCTCTGGGATGCTGAAGGCTGTGACCGCGTCTGCTCAGAGCTTTTTCAAACTGAGCTTATTTAACGTGTTTAAGATCATTTCAAAATACTTTCATTAACTCATGTTTACAGCAGATGCTATATGTGTGTAGCAAGAACTTCACAGAGAAATTCAGATAAAATGCATTAAAGATAGTGTTTTGTGTTGATGCTCTGGTATCAAGTTGTATGACCCTTTGGCTGCTTGTCTTTACAAACGAACACATTTGCTTTGATTTGTTAGTATTTAAATGGAGGATTAAGGAAAAGTCTAGGGAAAAATTTGTTTAACAAATGCCCCTAGCATTTAAATGTAGAGTAGACACGACTGTAACAACAGTGCTGAACCCTGATTCAGTTTTGTCTGTCTCCTCCTGTTTGCAGGCTCAGATCATAGCCCAGGCTATCGGGCAGGCGTTTGGAGTGGCTTACCAGCAGTTCCTCCAGGCCAACGGTATCAAGGCCAGCGATCTGAGGCCCGGCGAGTACAGCGACTACCTGGAAAGTCAGGAACTCTACAACGGAGACTTGGCCCACTTCTCTGACTCTCAAAACCTCAGAGAAGTAAGCAGGAGGGATTGTGGTTGCAAGGCCACCCACACAAAATACAGCTGACTTATAATTTTGGCTTGTGTAGTTAAAGGACTAACCAAGGCAGCACACAGAGCAAATTAAAGGTGCAGGAGAGCGTGCAGGCAGGGTGGAGCAGGTGGAGACAAGTGTCAGGGCTGATTTTTGACAGGAGGATAGCAGCAAGAGTGAAAGGGAACGTTTACAAGGAGACCTGCTATGATGTATGGTTTCGAGATGGTGGCACTGACTAAAAGGTGGAGCTGAAGGTGCTCAAAGTTTCACTGAGATAGACCAGTGACTAATTAGCCAACGTGTTCAATTTATTCCAAAGCAGGCCCCCCTTTTACTGCAAATCATGTATCAAAATGCCCAAATGTGTCATCATGTTGTCCTAAAGTAGCACAAAGGTAGATTTGGCAAATTTGCAAATACCTGTTTGAACAGGTATTTTCAACACAAGAGTCAGAACCGTGCAAGATGCATTCACAAATCTTTAAAGGTGTGCAGCAGAGTTTTAAAGCAAAGACTGGGTTTGTGGGTGATTATGGTCTGACAGCTTGTGATGGGATCAGCAGGTGTGATCCCATCACAAGATGGTCTGCAGTTTGCTTCAGACTTCACACTTCAAAGTGTGTGTTTTATATATGCACAGCTGTTTGTTATTTATATTATCTGCACCTCATCTATTATTTCCTTATCTCGTCATGTTGTTTAGAAGTGTGCAGGGGCTTTCCTTTAGTGGTTCTAAGTATTAATAGAAGGTGTTGCAGGAGAGAAAAAAAAACAAGCCAAAAAAAAAAAAACGAGCTCTAATTAAAACAACCACTGATATATTACAAGTCTCTCTGTGTCTGTGGATCAGGTAATCATGACCAAGGCTCCGGGGGAGATCTTGGGACTGGCGGTGGTGGAGTCGGGCTGGGGCTCTATCCTCCCCACAGTGGTGGTGGCCAACCTCCTCCACGGAGGCCCAGCTGAACGCTGTGGTGAGCTCAGCATCGGGGACCGCATCATGTCCATCAACGGGACAAGCCTCGTGGGTCTGCCCATCACCACCTGCCAGAACATCATCCGCGTAAGTAGGACACACAATGACACAAACTTCAAATTTCAGTGGTCATAATAAAGCTGAGAAGAAAGGCATCAACAACAACAAAAGAAACATATTGTGCTGCAGATTAAATGCCTTTACTGTGCTGTATATGCAAGTTAGGATCACCAGGTGGCACTGTAGGTCCACACAGGACCAACATTAGCATCTGTCAACTTAAACTGTTAAAGCAAAACTTGCTGCTGATATTCAGTGTTTCAAACATTTTCGTTGTTTCGAGTTGACAGAAGTTTATACCTTTGAAACTCTTAATCAAAGACACAATACGATAGTTACTTAATGCTGTGCAGTTTATCAACTTTAGTTTCCTTTATAATTTTGGCCTCCACTGATCATTAAACTAAAGTAATGAAGATAAAACCCTTATTGTGCTGCAATCCCTGGTTTCACCTTCCTGCACATACTTTTCCTTCAATTTGACCCCAATAAAATGTCCAATGTTAGGCTTGTAATGATGAAAACATGTCGTAAACGTTCACAAAAGTTATTACAAAAAGAAATAACTTTTGGTGAAAAGGTACACTTGGGTGAATAGTTTGCATATTTTCCTCAGTAAAGTTTTACTGCTCTAACTCTGGATCGAGCCTCCCTTTTTGTTGTTTCACCTTTTTTTCCCCACTTAGGATCAGAAAAGCAAGAAGTATGTGAGGCTCAGCATCGTCCACTGTCCTCCCGTCACCATGGCAATTATCAGGAGACCAGATCCGAAATTTCAGCTGGGCTTCAGCGTGGAAGATGGCATTGTACGTCCGCATCCATATTTCACATCTGTCATTATGTGACGTACCCCTTCAGCTTGGCGCTGAGCCTGCAGCAACCAGCAATAGAACAACAGTGTTTTTACCAGATAGCTTTAAGAGATTAACGTGTTTGGATTAAAAGGTCGGTAGCACTCGGTACAAGTAAATTATTCTGAACTATAAACATGCAGTTTTCTGTCCTTGGGTTGCAGATTTGCAGTCTGATGCGGGGTGGTATAGCAGAGAGAGGAGGAATCCGCGTCGGGCACCGCATCATTGAAATCAACGGGCAGAGCGTCGTTGCAACGCCCCATGATAAGATCATCCAGATTCTGACAAACGCTGTAGGGGAGGTGAGACGTAATCTAATGCTTACATTCACAATAACATAATCAAGTTCATTACACTTTAAAATGACACTTCTCTCTGTCTGTGCAGATCCACCTGAAGACGATGCCAGCTTCAACGTATCGACTGTTAACAGGACAAGAGCAGCCAGTGTTTCTCTGAGCACTTCCTGTTTCACCTGGACAAAAATTCTTCAGTATTCAAACTTCATGAGCTTTTGCCAAACTGAAAATATTATGCAAGTGTGTTACAGGCTGTTGTGACACCACTGAAAGCTGCAAACTGGATCAGTTTTGCATGTTTTTAGGACAATAAGAACATCTGAATATGAAAGTGCGATTTTAAAATGACAGGGATAGATAATAGCTCTTCATTTGTATTTATCACATATTTACATTTCAGGCAGTAGCTGAGATGCAGTAATGCTTTTTTTACTTTGCTTACGTACTTAGTGGTGAGCAGCGTCAGAAACACTGTACTTCATTAGTCTTCCAGCCTGTCGTGTGGCACCAGTGTGCCTGAGGTAAATTTGCTTGAAGAGGGGGACCTCGCTGAATCAGGACAAAGGGTCTGTGGCTGTCATTGTGATGTACTTCCAGCCCCTCACATGCACATACACTAGCTTCTCTGACTGTGTCGAACATGAAGCAGATATGCAACATTAAGAGACTGCCTTATTTGATAGAGAGATGCATATATTTTTAAGATTTTACTGTTCTCAACATTCATTAAAATGATCTATAAGAAAATATCTTGATATGCTTTATTGAATCATTGATGGTCAGAAGTTTACATAAACTCATCACAGGTATAAATGTTGTGGTAATTTTGGGCTTTGAATTAATTCTTTGCAGTGTTCTTTTTCCAGAGTAGAATGATTGTACTGCTTATATCTCTAATGACTTGTTGAATTTTGAATTTTCTCTGATCCACAAGGGTCAAATATAAACATACCCACTTAAATCTTTTAAGAAGTGCAGTGTAGGGTTCTACAATGTCTAACAAATTGAGAAGGTCAATACCTATTCTTGTTAGAATTGTGATTAAATACAATTTGGAGTTTCTCTTTGCTAGCCTAAGGATTTGTTTGACAATACTCTTGTTTGATCATCAGTTTAAACAACTCTAAGTACAGGTTGTTTGGCTGTGTCATGGCTTTGCAGAGGTCTGGAAGAAGACCCAAATTGCCACCTTAAAATGAAAGGACACAAAGCCTGCTATGAATTAGAAATGGTTGGAGCGCCAGTGTCCACAGTGGCATAAGTTTTATATCACCATGGACAGTTCAAGCTCAACTTAAATTTGAAGTTGCCCACATGGACGAGCCAAATGCCTTCTGGAGAAAATCTTTAAGGTGAGATGAGACAAAGATTGAGCTGTTTGGAGGAGCAAAGGTGAAGCGTAGTGGTGGTAACATCATGTTTTGCTGCCAGTGGTAATGGTACATTGCAGAAAGTGGATGGAATAAATTCATCAGCTTCAACTCAAATCACCAGCTAGACTGTTGAAACTTGGACACAGCTTGGCGTTCCAGGAGGACAATTATGCTTATTGCCAGAAAACCAACCGTTTTAAATTCTGCTAGGAGGAGTGATAAGTATCCCACAAGTTGTTTTTATGGCTACCAGAACCGTCTGGTCAAGGTGCAACTCTTTCAAGAAGTCGGCACATACAGACATATGCAGTGGCACAGCCCTCCGAACTAAAGAACTCATAATGGACTGCAGGAGGCACAAACAGGGTCACTCCCCTCTAAACATAAGTGGAGATATTTCTCCATCTTCCGATTTTTGGGCATCCAGCCGTCCGCCAATCGCATCTGGACCCATAACACCAACGCCCTGGTAAAGAAGGCCCAGCAGTAGCTTCACATCCTCCATGTGAGAAAGAATAACCTGGACCGGAAGCTGCTGCTGCTGGTCTTCTGCCGCTCATCAGTAGAGAGCATGCTCTCCTACTGGGTGTTTCACCTGTTGAACTCTGGTCGGCATGTCAGGTCAATCAGGTCTCACACCTACAGACTCACAAACAGCTACTGATTCCATAAAAATCAATTGGATGCTTATACACTGGTATACCACTTTAAAAATGTCAGCAGTGCAATGTCTAGTGAAAATGAACTGGTGCCGTTTATGAATTATTAATTGTGATTGTAATGTTTTTAATAGTGTCAGGCTAAAGTTATAATGCTTTGTTGCTTGTATTGATAAAATATCCTTCTTTATGAATTACTTCTTGAACACAAGGGAACGGTTCATATTACTTAAAGCCCTGTGAACCTGTCAGTTCTCTACAAATACATTTTTCTTCAGTTACGAAATTATAACAGTAACCAATCGAATTCTTAACCGGCTTTTACTGCCACGCCCTTTGAATGTGTTTGACCAATCCGCTTCATGTGTGGGCGGAACTTTCCGCTGCTTACAGCTGCTATCGCAAACACCGGGAAGTCAATGTCAAGCTGTCGGCCGCTGGAGAGGAGCTTTAAAATCAGCTTTATTACACAAAGGTAATCATTAACATCTGTTTTACACTGAGATAATCAAATTGGTTTCTTTTCACTGTTTTCGTAAATGAGCTGATGTACACAATAGCAACATCACTGTATAGGATGCTAAGACAAGGAAGCTAATGTTTCTTCAAGCTTTTGTAAGCTATTGCCCTTATATTATAAGTTTACGCTTAACCGCTAAATATTGTTGTTGATAAACTTGTAGTTACAGTGTACTGTTGATTTTATTTTATTTCTTTTACATGTCTACTTTAAGAAAAGAATACCTGATTGAATAACCTAATTTCATTCAAGCAGTGGAAAGTTGTAACTTATGTGGATGCGTAGTTTCTGTGTTATGAGAGCATGAATCGTTACTGTACCTTGTTACATCAACACTGCATTAGCTACCTGCTAATGTTTTCCTGTTCTCAAACAGGAAATAACAACCCCGTGAGAAACCTGGCGGTCAAAATATAGAAAAATATATTTAAAAAAAAAAAAAGCCGGCTTTAATGGTTATAAAAACTACATCCTACACCTGCACTGACATGGGCAGAGATGCAGACTGTTTTGTAAGGTTTGCAAAGGGAATTAGTCAGAGCAGTTCTAGCTTTACTTAAACAGCTTTATGTTGTTTTCTAAATCTAGAAGAGACCATATTCTGGACGAATGGTTGAGCAAAAGTGAATGCCTTACAGTGAGACAGGTAAGCTGTTTGGATCAGGAGGATTTCAGGATCAAGCATGGGATTGTCTGACTAGAGCAGATCAGAGTGAGCAGAGAAGAAAACCTTTACTCTAAACACACATAGTAAGGCTGGCAGGTCTGTAACTTTTTTCTACATAATTTAAGTCCCCACTAGCCTAGACCTATTGCAGCAGAACTAAGGGAGGGTTTATTGTCGACTGATCCTGTACAAACTTTAAGATTTATCAGAAATTACATATTTAAACCTTTTAATCTTAAAAGGCTTAGGCTCTGTCTCACGTTCTACTTTTAAATGTCCTAGGAACCACAAGTAAGCCATCAGAGTGAAGTGCACCATTTAGGTGATACGGTACTATGAGGTCTTTAAGATAAGATCTGGGCTGATTATTCAATACCTTGTATGGTCTGTCTTCACTAATAACATTTATCATAGTTATAATTTTTTATCATGATAACTCTCGATTTATCATCACCTCGATTTATTGATTTATCATCGCCTCTGTCAGTGCGCCCCAGGGCAGCTGTGGCTACAATGTAGCTTGCCATCACCAGTGTGTGAATGTGTGTGTGAATGAGTGAATGACTGAATGTAGTGTAAAGCGCTTTGGGGTCCTTAGGGACTAGTAAAGCGCTATACAAATACAGACCATTTACTATAGTTAACATTAATAATGACACTTCTTTTTCCTTTTAAGAATTTTCTATATCACCCAAAAGGGAAAATACAAAAAGGCATGGAAAGTCCTGACACCAGCTGAAATCAGTCATTAGTAATTTGCCACTTAGTGATAATTAATATCAGGGGCCATAATTTGGAAGTGGAAGGTACATAATTTCACCAGAAACAGGGCATGACCAGGTGCTCCCGCAAAGTTTAGACAAGCCTGTGAAATAAAAGGAGAATACGGTCTGGTCAGGTTACTTAGAACTTTAGTGAAGTATTCAGGACTTATTTTACCTGCTGTGTTTTTGATTGTCAATGATTGCAGTATTGGCTCTGTCTGTCTTTTCTCCTTTGCGTACATTTCATAGTTGCCCTGATGAACTTGTCCTCTTCTCCCCACCGTTTTTCCAGGATCACGTCATGGTCAGGTAGGAGCGATGGGTTTTTTCAGACAACTGTTCCTCCTGCTCTGGAAGAACATCACGTACCGCAGAAGGAACAAGGTGATCACATCTTCACTACTTAGGATAAAAAGCAAGAGATTGTTTGATTCTATAAGGAAGCATAATGAACGAGACACAGACTGCACAGTACATGAGATCATTCTTCAGTTTTCCTGTGTATACATCACCATCTGAAGTATCACAGCACTTATTTGTCAGTTTCATTGCTGGCTATAGTCCTGGCCCGTAAAGGTCACTGATCGTTTGACCTACTGTTAACACCTCTTATATGCTCTCCTCTTGTGCAGATCCAGCTCATTATCGAGCTCCTCTGGCCGCTCTTCCTCTTCGTCATCCTTATCTCTGTCCGTCATTCGCACCCTCCTTACAAACAGAGCCAATGTGAGTGATGCTGGGATATTTGTGTCCCTTCACAAACACGCTTACACGTCTTAAAAATGGCCTTTTGCCAACTGGTTAAAGAGGATTAACTCACTCAGAGTGAGTCTTGTGCCACACACGCACATTTGTGTTCTTGACCTGCTTTGATTAGTTCTCTATAAACATGTAGTGACATAACTGGTAACCTAAGAAAACACAGCATGCCAGCTCAGAGTGTAATGGGCAGTTAGTCTGTGCATGATAAAGTTACATCTCACTAACTTTGAGTTTAAGAAGATGTAAACTAGACCAAGTTTTACCTGATAGACAGGTGAACTTCAATTTTACTAGAACAATATACAGAGGCATTTATGGTAACTTCGTTCAAAGGATCGGTAAACGTTCTGTATCAAACACGAAACCTACACGAAATGTTTCCAAGTGCCTCCACTGGACCACAATCAGTAAGGCTGAACAAAGTTAAAGTTTTACATATATATACAGCCATGTGAGAAAGGTCGTCACAGGACTTTATGCAGTTCGGTAAAAAAATAAGCCCACCCATGACCCCTTAGCTTGTAGGTCCACATTTAGCAGCAATAACTTGAAGTAATCATTTCTCTTAGGGTTGTGGAGAGATTTTGTCACACTCTTCACAGCATTGCTGTTCATCACCTTTAGCGTCAATAAAGGTGGAGAACTGAACAAATCACCACCTATGAAGTTGAAGTTTGTTCAGATGAAACTTTACAAACCTGAGTTGTTTCACCATCTTCTTTTTATAGAAAAGAGGCTTTCTCATGGCAACCCTTCCAAAACAAGACAAACTGTTTCAGTCCTTTTTAAATTGCACTAGCATGAACGTTAGCATTTAACACGCTAACTGAGACCTGTACAGTATGAGATGTAGCTCTTGGCTGTTTTGCAGTTTCTCTGAACATTGCATAGTCAGACCTTCCATTCAATTTTATTTATATAGCACTAAATCACAGCAACAGTCGCGTCAATGCTCTTTATATTGTAAGGTAGACCCTACAATAATACACACAGAGAAAAACCCAACAATCACATGACCCCCTATGAGAAAGCACTTTGGCGACAGTGGCAAGGAAAAACTCACTTTTAACAGGAAGAAACAGGTGAATTTGCTGGGATGTCCATTAATGGCACTGTTTTAACACACAGCTGAATCCTAGGATAGGATGTTAGGATTATTGCTCAGTCTAGTACCTGGTGGATGTATTTTAGGTCACTTCTACAGTATTTTCATTGTTTTGTGGCTCAGGCTGATCTCCTTTTCTTTCCTTGTAGGTCACTTTCCAAACAAAGCCCTGCCATCAGCAGGGACCTTGCCCTGGATTCAGGGCATTATCTGCAACATCAACAACCCTTGCTTCCACAGCCAGACACCAGGAGAGACACCCGGCCAAGTTGGCAACTTTAACAACTCCATGTAGGTAGATCGGAGATCAAAAACATGGCCAACCACCTAGAGTGGTGCAGTTTAGAGTAGGATCATTGCTTTAACGGTACAGTACTAGTATTGTGATTACAAGTGTTCTGAAACAAGAAAAACTGTAAGCAAAAGTATATTTTAGAAATAAAGCAGATGGAAAAACCTCACCTGCATCTTTCAGCTCATTTGCAAAAATGTGCATACATTGCACGACTTTATATAAACACATCCTATAGGAATAGTTTTAAAATATTTCTGAAGGAAATCAGAACACTTGTCTTCAGGCAATATGACGTAAAAGCTCACAGTTTTGCATTATTTTACTGTACACAACAGTGTACAGTAAAGTAAGGCAAATTTAGGACTAGCAGGCAATATGATTGAATAGACTTGGTCTGTATACAAACATGAAGTCAGTGTTTGCTGTCATTAAGTATCACACACACTCTCAATCTCACTGTTGTTTTCCTCCAGACTGTCTCGGCTTCTAGTGGATGTCCAGGCCGTTCTGGCCTACAGTGGTAATCAGAGCTTCACCGGCTTTCAGAAGCTAATGGAGAGCGTCCGGAAGCTGGGACAAAGAAGTGGAGCTCTGCCAAGTACTGCAGCTTGTTTCAATCTGTTGAAGCATTGATCCAAGGAATACATATTAAACTGAGGGCAAACTTTGAAGAGGGGCAGTTTAGAATTTCTTTCTTAAATGGGCACCATTAGCCAGAAAGAGTCATGAATAAGTACAGTCATTGTGGCAGAACATGAAGCTTTACATAAAGTCAGTGTTTAGCTGGGGGGTTTTTCTTTAAGTTTAGTTGCCATGTAGCTGCGCTTTATTCCCGCTTTTCACACAAATGCAAAAACCTTCTTTGTTTTTAAAAGAAATAGGGGGGAAAAAACAAGAATTTATACAAAGAAAGGAATGTTGGATTAACTTTGATGTATCTGAGCAGGCCTTACTCAGTATGTGTACGTGTGGTTTAAGCACAGCTGAATGATTGTGTCTTATTGCTGTTGTGAAAGCAGGACATAGTGATTGCTTAGCTTGCCCTGCCTCGGTCATATTGAGTTACTTCCCCTAATGAACAAGAGACTGAATGAAAGCAGGTTGTCAGTGTTTTGTTTTTCTACAGCAAGGCAAACATTAACATGTGCTCAGGTCTTAGTTTAAAGAACCTGCTGCACGGTTTCATTTGGGTAACTGTTTGGAAGGATGAAATTAATATTTAGTTAAACCTCACAGGAGACAAGTAGAAGAGAAAAAGAAGGTTATTCTTGGTGAACCAGTTTTAGATTTCTAGATAAGAAAAACAAAAATATAAGGAAGGAAGGAAGGAAGGAAGTTCAAATGATGAAGCCTGTATCGATGAGTTTATGTGAGCAGAAATCATACAAGCAAACACATGGAGAAAGGTGCTGCACTGTTCTGTGACCTGCAAGTCATTAATAATGAACCAGTGACTGGAACCGGGCTGATTCTATTCTGCCTCCCTGTAGCTGGTCGCATTTTAACTTTATGAGTTTGTAATTGTGTTTTTTTACTCTCAGCAGCAGGAAAAATCGTTTTTTTAAAAATAGAAAATAAGGCTAAAATCTATCAAACACGTCAGTATGAAAAGGAAGAAACTATCGGACGTCATGTGCTACCTGAAAAAACTACAAATTAACTGTGCTAACTTTAAGTTTAAAGTGTTGATACTGCAAAGGCAGCTGCAAGCTCTATTCTAGATGTTAAGTGTTGAAACTAGCTTGGACTTTGATTTGTGGGGCTTTGTGGGGTTTTGGCTGTAATCTTAATCTGTGTATTTCCACTGCAGATCTCCCAGTAAAACAATACCTGAGACCAAATGAGACATTTTCCACCTTCCTCCTGACCAATGCCAGCATGTCACCTGTGAATGTGGACACACTGCTGAATGCTAGACTTAATTTTCAGGTTGGTTACCGGCTTAAATCACAAATAAACCCATTATCTGCTCTGTAGAACTAAAACTCTTTTGGCCTAAGTGGTTAATCCCTTTTAGGATTAAAGATATAAACCAATCTAATGTAAAATTTTACACAGAATAAATAACATTTATTACAGAGAGAAGAAGAAGAAGAAGAAGAAGAAGAAAGATATAATCCAAAATGAAAATAAGATTTCTGTCACTAACAAGTCTTTGAGGTGTTTGCTGCCACCAAAGTTACATTATGTGCTGAAAAGCAGTTACTGTAACTTGTTACAGGAAAGTCATGTAATTTGTGATGATATTTTAATGTAAACTGTTAGTTTTCCCTTTAACCCCTTAGCAGTCCTATTAGTCCCCTAAACCATCCAATGTCCCGTGGGCGGTACGTCCGACTGCTAACAGTTTAAGGCATCACTGAATTTTTTTTGTTGGGTCAGTAGCAAGCATATTACCTTTGTATTGTTTTTGTCTGATGGCCAAACATCCTTAAAAGTACGTTTTTGTCCACTCCAGACTACACTGGCTGTAGCGGAGATGCAGCTAAAGGACATGGTGTGTAATAGAAGTGTCCTAGAACAGCTGCTGACGGTGGATGGAGGAGAAACCGCCATGACTGATCTTCAGACCCAGATGTGTTACTTACCAGCTGATGTGCTGCAGGAGACCGAGCGCCTTTTCCTGTCTCAGCTCGACTTGACCAAGTTCTTGACGGTAAGCATCGGCTGATGGAGAAACCAGCACGAAATTTAGTGAATTCAAAGCAGCACGAGTAACACGGGCCACCTCTTGTCCCTGTCAGAGAGACCGTCTAATGGCCAACGCTGGAGAACTCAGGGCCATCAGTCAGGCTGTCACCTCAGTTTCCCAGGAGCTCACTGCCCTCCTGGATGATGTAAGAGCACATTAGATTCAGTCTATATCTCTATTTTAATCACACTGGACATGATCAGTTCAAGACCATCAGACCTTCATCATTTTTTGTCGTATTTCTCTCTCACCCGTTTTCGCCCTTCATTTCTGCCTCTTCTATGCTTCTTGTTCCTTCTTCACTTCTTTCAGATCTCCTCCCTCTCCAGTTTTGCAGACATGAGTGCAGCTCTTCGTGTCCTGTCTCCAGAAAATCGCACAGCGATGCCCAGAGAAAGTTTCAGAGCTTTTTCAAAGATCGTGTGCGGTCACCATGAACTTGACGGTGAACGCATCCCGTCCCTTAACTGGTATGAAGACAATGACATCAAGTCCTTTTTGGGCAAAAATGGCACAGAGGACGTGAATGTGGAACACAACAACAATACAAGTAAGACGCTGTGCAGTTTCTGTGGCAGGATGTTAATGGCAATATGTGCAGACAAGACCTGGCTTGAGGCCTTGATCCTTCTGTACTTCAGGGTGCACTTGCACCACTTAAATCAACCCCACTGAGAAACACCTGTGTTGTTTAACGATTGTCCTGCTTGGCGGGTTTTTTGCTTCCTGCAGCTCCCTTCTGTAAAAATCTGATCCAGGCGCTGGAGTCCAACCCTTTGTCTCGCATTGTGTGGAGAGGAATCAAACCTTTGTTCATAGGAAAACTCCTCTACACACCCAACACTCCTGCAATCCAGCAAGTTATGAAAGAGGTACAGCAATCTTATACTCACTGTTTTATAAACAGAAGGTGTCTTCAGACCAGGATGTTTTAGGTTTTTATCCACAAAATTCAAACAATTTCCACAGTGTTTTTTTTTGTTCCTGTCTTCCTCCCCCCAACACCAACTACTCAGGGCACGTGGTTGCCCCTCCCTGGAGGTCTCTTCCTGTTAAAAAGGAGTTTTTCCTCTCCACGCTTGCCAAGTGTTTGCTCATAGAGAATTGTCTGATAGTTGGGGTTTTGCTTGTGTTATTTTAAGGTCTTTATCTTACAATATGACATTATATGAAAAAAAATTAAATTAAAAAGGAAACCTTGACTAATATTACCTTCTGTAAGATGTGTCAGACGTGACTTCTTAAGCTAACTTTAAGTTCGGTTCCGCTGAAGGTGAACAAAACATTTGAAGACCTGCAGATTATCCAGGAGCTAAATGAAGCCTGGCTTGAGGTGGGACCACAAATCAAGAGCTACATGGAGACCAGTGTGGAGGTTAAGATGCTACAGGTCAGACTTTCTCTCACTACAAGAGGAAAGAGTGAAATATATAGCATTTTTCAGTCATAATAATGTGTCTGTGTATGTGTTTGCGATAGGATTTGTTAAGGCAGCCAGAGATTGCAGTACTGGTTAACCTGCGTTTGGAAGACACACCCTGGACAGCTTCACGCATCGCACGCTTCCTATCGACACCCTCTCCAGATATCCCACGGAGGCCCGGAGCACCGCTGACCTGGCTGGACATCTACAATGACATAAACCAAACTATCTCCACTCTTGCACAAGTCACAGAGGTTCTCCTCCTTTGCTGTTATTTATTTTTAAATATTAATAAAATAGAAAAGTGAAGTTTGCTTAAAGCCTAATTCCACCTTCCTTGTGATTGTCTGTTTATATCTTCCGCACGTTTTCCTTCGTCTCCTGCAGTGCTTCTCTCAAAACAAACTGGAGGGGCTGGAAACTGAGGGTCAGCTGATTGAAAGAGCGCTGGAACTACTAGAGGACAGGCAGTTCTGGGCAGGTGTGGTTTTCCTGCTGCCCAACACTTCCTCGTCTGAGCTGCCCCCACGTGTCACATACAAGATCCGAATGGACATTGATGATGTGACCCGCACCAACAAGCTCAAAGACCGGTACTGAGAAGTACTGTTCCTGTTATAGTTCATTACTATCAGCAGTAGCTTATTCCTTTTAACCAACACTTTACAGCAGTTAAACACAGGGCTGCTCCTGCTGTTATTGTTTGTTCTGGATAATGCTGTAATTAATGTGTAATTAAACTAACCATACTGAGACAGCCTCATCATGAAACAAGGAAGACCTTAGGACGGTTTCTCTAGCACTTTAATTCTTGATTTCATGATTTCTTTTAACTTCAGGTTTTGGGATCCGGGTCCAGCTGCTGACCCCTTCAGTGACATGCGTTATATTTGGGGTGGTTTCGTGTATGTTCAAGACCTGGTGGAGAGAGCGGTGAGCCGAGTGCTTACCGGGATTCGACAGACTACCGGCATCTACGTCCAGCAGATGCCCTACCCCTGCTATGTGGACGATGTGTGAGTTGTAAATGGATGTTGTGAACTCTCTTGATCTATAGTTGAGTTTTTCGTGTAGAGCAGCTGTAGGTGAGGAGAGAGAGTTACGCTGGATCTGAAATGAACTGAGAGGTCTCTGTTTAACCTGTCAGCCCCTGTCTCTGTGTTTCTGAGATAGCTGAATCGGCTGTCCTTGAGGGGAAACATTAAGCCATGACAACAAGGAAAATCTCTTTCATATCTCAAATTTATTCTCTTCCTTTTCAGTCATTCTGTAGATTTTTGCTTGGGATCATAAACTCGTAACTCAATTTGGGCCGAGCTTTAGCTGTCAGCAAATAGCTTCACATCTGACTCTAGAATACTTTGATGGAGAGATGAGTTCATGGTCGACTCGGTGACTGCAAGGTGGACAGGCACCGTGGCTGCCAAACAAGTGTAAACCACTACTCCACCACCACCTTGACCAGTTGGTTTAAGGTGTTAGTGCTGATGTGCTGTGTTTGGTTTTTGCCAGATGTGGTCCTGTGCATCATGGCCAAACATCTCCGATTTGGTCTTTCCAAAGGACATTGTTCCATAAGTCTTGTAACTTTGCAAACCAGCTTTGTGCTATCATCCCTTCCAAACAAGCCACACTTGTTCCATCCTTTTCTAATTCTGCTTTTATAAACTAACTTAAGCTAACTTATAAACTAATACTAAATGTATTAGAAAAATCATTAGAAGTAGTAGAACTAGTAGTACCTTTACTAAAGAAACCTGCTGAAGAGAGAAGCTGGAGAATAAACATGGACAAAGAATAATTATAGGCACGATCCAAACAGAGTAAAAAAATGTATAGAAAAAACCCAACTTAATATTTTACAGTGAGCGTGGTTTTTGGAACCTGAGTATAATATCAGAGTGCAACAAGATCAGCTTCTTGTAATAACAAGTTGAGTGTCTGGGAGTTTCCGAGTTCATTTGATAGGGCTGTTGGAGTGCAGCTCAGGAAAACCTTCATAATTGTCATATTTTTGTGTTTAACACTTGCTGCTGTAGCCTTCCGTGTATCACTGGTTTAACATCAGCACATACATTTCGTCTTTGGTTATTTTCCCCACAGTTTTCTTCGAGTGCTAAACCGCTCCCTGCCGCTTTTCATGACACTGGCGTGGATCTACTCTGTGGCCATGATCATCAAAGGTGTGGTGTACGAGAAGGAGGCGAGGCTGAAGGAAACCATGAGGATCATGGGTCTAGGAACTGGGACACTTTGGTTCAGCTGGTTCATCAGCAGCATAGTGCCATTCCTGGTTTCTGCGGCACTGCTCATCGCTCTGCTCAAGGCAAGATGATGATCCGTCATCACACGCACAACCCTGTAGGCTGAACAGGAAAATGTGAACATCACAAAGTCTGCAGTCATATTTTTTTTAAGTAATGAGAGAATTTTTCTAGTGGAAATGATCTGTGCATTAAAGTGTTTTATAGTTTCTCGTGATGACTAACATGTTTTTTGTTTTGTTTTTTTGCAGTGGGGCGACATCTTGCCGTACAGCAACCCAGCCGTTATTTTTTTCTTCCTCACAGCTTTTGCCACCGCCACCATCATGCAGTGTTTCCTCATCAGCACCTTCTTTTCAAAGGCCAACCTGTCAGCTGCCTGTGGGGGACTCATCTACTTCGGACTCTACCTGCCTTACGTCCTGTGTGTCGCCTGGAGAGACCACCTCAACAGCACACACCGAATCTTAGCTGTAAGTAAAAAAATGATAGGGTGCAGTCATCAGGGAACATTTTATAGGGAAAAGGAATCCCTTAATTGTTAAATATGAGCATGGGCCTTATATGAGAGTGCTTAGTTTTATTTATGAATGTCAGTCAATGATTTAACAGGATGTGACTGTCTGTTTCTCTCAGAGTTTCCTTTCTCCTGTGGCCTTTGGCTTTGGCTGTGAGTATTTCTCTCAGTATGAAGAGCAAGGCGTGGGCATTCAGTGGTACAACCTGCACTCCAGCCCTGTGGAGGGAGACCGATACAGCTTCACTGTCTCCATAGTTATGCTGTATGTGGATGCCTTCATCTATGCCATCGCTGCCTGGTACATCGAAGCAGTGTTTCCTGGTATGATGGTTCCTGCTTTATCTTAGCTATGCTGTAGATATTTTACATCTGTTTATCTGTTAAAAAGTGCGAGACGACCACGGTCTTCTGTCCTGTGTTTCAAACTGGACTTTTGTTTGTGTTTCACTTTATGTGTTTAGTTCAGAGACAAACTAAAGCAGTTCAGTGGCATAACATTGTAGCCACCACTGGCTATCTTTTTAAACACTGTAATGTTATCCTTTGGATGAATATGTGTATAAGTTTGTGTTTTATACACCAGGTGAGTATGGGATCCCCAGGCCATGGTACTTCATCTTTCAGCTCAACTACTGGGGAGGTGTTCCCCTTGAAGCAGGCATGCCGATCCCCCCTGCACCTACAGAACAGAATGAAGGTAGTTTCATTTTCCACTGCAGGTTCCCAAAGGAAGGCTCATTACTGTCACTTATCGTTTATATAAGGTGCTTTTTTATTGGACAGAGTTTTAGTAACCTGTCATCCTGCACCGTGATGACTTTTGAGCTCAGCTCTTTATGCCAGTTTAAAGACATTCCTGGCAAATTTGCAGTTTTAAGACCATTAAGTACAAATCAAGGTAATGAGATGAGACTATAAGCCAATTAATTAAAACGATTTTTGAAAACAAGGAGACTGAAGTTGAGCCTAGAGCCATAATCCTTTTCAATTTGTTTTTTGCGTTCTTGCATTTGTTTTGTTGTGTTAAGGCATAATAATTTGCTGTTTTCCCTTCGCATATTCACAGATTTAATATTGCCTCTTTGTACCTGTAATTAGATCACATTGAACCAGAACCCAGTAACATGATTCTGGGCGTAAGCATCAGAAATCTGGTGAAAATCTACAAGAAGGGGGGGAAACTGGCCGTAAACCACCTGAACCTGAAGTTCTATGAGGGGCAGATCACTTCTTTCCTGGGCCACAATGGAGCCGGCAAAACCACCACCATGTAAGAGCAGCTAGCTGAAAGTTAGACTGTGGATCACAAACATAATTTACATGCAGAATTTTTGGAGCTTCATTAACTGCAATGTGGTTTTACAAACAAAGCTGTGGCTGTGCGGCTTCAAATTTTAAAATCACATTAGAATAAATGGTTAATGAGAGATGTGATTGTAGTTTCATGTAGATGGCACGTTGGGTCAGTATGGTTTTTTTAATGTGTCTGATGTTTGATAGATCTGTCCTGACCGGTCTGTTCCCACCCACCTCTGGGACCGTGTACATCAAAGGGATGGACATCCGCCATGACATGGACCTCATCAGGAGGACGCTGGGAGTTTGTCCCCAGCACAACGTCCTGTTTGACATGTAAGGCCTGCTGACAAGCTCTGATTGCAACTGATTTTATGTAGCTTGCATGTAGCTTCTTAAGTGGTTATTGTAATTTATTAAATTAATTTTCCTGATTGTTTAATGAAATGAAACACTTTAATTAGGAAAGAAAACTACCAAATTAGCTGTTTTGGCTATTCTTTAGCTTATAAATCGTTTCATGTTAGCTGAAAGTCAAAAAATTGAAATTTAATGAAACTTGTTTTATATCATTTGCACTCAGGTGCCTTTTAGAACTTGTTTTTTCACTTGTGGTTGAACATAATTTAAAAAGAGACAACAACGTACACTTCACTTGGGAAGGAATTGAGCTGTGAAAATTCTCACAGCTCTCTGTAGATGCACATAAACTGTCAAACTGCATTTACAAGACTCCAAGGGCTATGTTTGTGACACGCGTCGCCTTTCATCACATCACAATTGTAAACCAAAGTAAACGGCTAACATCATACTGAAGTGGCCTCTGATTATCTTCGGGTGGCCCAGCCAAAGACTTAATCCCTATACACATTGATGGCGAGACCAGACGATGGCACTTAACAGATGCTTGAAGACATCTGCCAGGAAGAAGAATAAACAGCCTTTATTGAGACATACAAGGCCCGAGCTGCAACGTGTTGAAACAACGTTCAGAATACCTTTTTTTTTTTTATAGTGTAGACTGTTTTGATCAGATTTCTATTAAAGAGATATTTTCATATTTTCTCCTTCTTTCAGGCTGACGGTAGAGGAGCATGTGTGGTTTTATGGCTGTATGAAGGGTTTGTCTGAAGCAGAGGTGAAGGCGGAGCTGGACACTTTGCTGGAGGATGTCGGCCTCCTGCACAAGCGACACGAACAGACCAAAAACCTTTCGGGTAAAGTTACTAGTTTAACTTCAGTGTGTTGAGACTTTATGCATGAAAAACAACAGGTTTGTTTTTCAGTCAGTTTTCTTTTCAAGCTTGAAATTTTCCGTTTGTCAGGCGGCATGCAGAGGAAGCTGTCTGTGGCGATAGCGTTTGTCGGAGGCTCAAAGGTGGTCGTCCTGGATGAACCTACAGCTGGGGTTGACCCGTACTCCCGCAGAGGGATCTGGGACCTGCTGCTCAAATACCGCAAAGGTGCTGTGAACAGTGTTTTCTGATCAGGGTTTGAGGGTGAGAAGAAAGCACATTTTAGCCAGGAGACTAAACGGTCATTTGTTGGTTCTTTGTTTAAAGATAACATTCTTCTTGTTATGTTTAGTGGGAAACATGAAACCAGAAAGCAGACTAGCAGGCAAACTTAATAAACAGTAAAACTAGCCTTTATTTAGGCGAGACATAAAAATCCAACAAGCAGCAGAAACACAAAGGCTATTGATTCAAGTGGGGTGGAAAACACAGGCAGGCAAAGATGGGATTTAAGTGCACACTAGGGTAGTTGATGGCAATGGAAGACACCAGGGAACACATCTGAAACTAATCAGGGGAAAACAAGACAAAAGAACTAAAACTAAATACAATGCACACAGGACAGGACAAATAAAACGGGAAGTAATTGAGCAAAGGAACCTTGATCCACATCTCTGTAAAGCCTGGATATGCTTGTCTTTCTTTCGAGATCTTTATTCTGAGACTTATAAGAAAATAAATCCCACTAACGTGCTCTCTTTCCCCCTCAGACCGGACCATCATCCTGTCCACCCACTACATGGACGAGGCAGAGTTGTTAGGTGACCGGATCGCCATCATCTCTCAGGGGAAGCTGTGCTGCTGTGGCTCACCGCTCTTCCTTAAATCCCAGCTGGGGTCTGGCTACTACCTCACTGTGGTGAAGAGGGAAGGACTGGACACCAGCACTCCCAGTAATTTCAGTATTTCCACCAGTACCAGCTCCAACAAGCTCCCTCCTCTCATCAAGGTTTGTTTTCATTTATATTCATCATAAAAATGAAAGCAAATTTAAAGTTTTAATTGTTTATCTATTACCTTGCTGTTATATAGTTTTTATAATTTGCACATAAGTTTAAAGAAAGCACAGAAATGTGGAGTACTGAAAGAACCGTTCTCCGCTCTATGTTTCAGGACAGCGACTCGTCACTGAGTGAAGACACCGGGCTGGGAAGTGAGGATAGCAGCTCATGTGAGTGTAAACTACATTAATTGATCATTATCAAGGTTGAGCACCAATGTAAAAGCAGACGTTTTGGTGGTTTGTTGGTCTGGAGCAAAGAAACTGCAATTATCATTTGCAGATGAGACCGAAACAAAAATATTAGCGCCACATTTGCGAAAACAAAGCACAACATTTCAGTACAAACACCTCATATCAACTGTCAGCACAGTGGTGGAGGGGTGATGATTTGAGCTTATTTTGAAGCCACGGGATGTGGCCATCACACCAAAAGCTTGGTCAAAACAAGACAATGATCTCAGGACAACAGAACAGCTGAAAAACTGAAGAATCGAGGCTTTGCACTCGCCAAGTCCAGACCTCAACCTGATTGAAATGCTGTGACCTGTGCATAAATGAATGCACACAAACATCAATGAACTAAAGCAATTTTGTAATAAAAGTGGGTTTAAAATTCACCCACAACAATTTGAGAGACTGATAAAGTCTTATAGAAAATGGTTATTTCCATTTCTTGCTGTTAAGCTGGTTCTACAAACTATTTAGTCGTGGGCTGTGTCCGTGGACTTCCTCCTGTTTTCCATTAAACCTCTGAAGTGTCGGGTTTATGTGTAGCTTTGAATATGTAGCTTACAATAGGAGAGACTGAAAATGTTGAGTGCATGTTTGAAAACATCTTTAGAAGCAATTTAAAATCACATTCATCATCATCTTCATGGCAGATTTGGCAGCTTTGCTGTCGCTGGTTCAACACCACGTCCCTGGTGCCAGACTGGTGCAGGAGTCTAGACGTGAGGCGGTGATCAACCTGCCACAGACAGCCGCCAAAGACAGCAGCCTGGCCATCCTACTGATCGCACTGGACCAGAGACTGACTGAACTGGGAATCAGCAGCTACGGGCTGTCAGACAGCACGCTGGAGGAGGTGAGACAATGTTACAGTTACATTTCCCAGTTACATCACTGAAAAATATGAAACTAGATCAATGAGTGCTTGGTTGTGATAAAACTAGTATAAAAAATCTCCTATTACACAGTAATCAATATAGTGAATGCACGGTCCACAAGGGTGACATAAAAGTAAACGGATTGAATGGCGTATTATCTGTCTCTTCAGGAAGGCTGGATATTTGTGGAGCTGCCAGTAACAGGCTTAATATTAGCCTTTGATTAGCACTGATAGCAGATTTGTGGCACCTGATAAGTCACATTTGCATGATTTACCTTCTCACGCTCTGCTCCTTTGCAAGGTTTCTGGATGCTCCCTTCACTGCCACCTGCTGTCTGCAGCTTACACCATTAAGAAAATGCCTCAGTTTGAACTTAAAATTGCTTTGGCTGAGTTTTTATAAGAAACTCCTGCAACAGAGTGGAGTATCAAATGTCCTTTAAGACATTGTAGATTTCCACTGTTTCCACAAATAAAATGTTGTGGGGTTTATTTATTGTTTCTTTGTTTTTGTTTTCACACTCTTTGAAAGAGTGCCTTATTGTGCATGTACGGAGGATTTAAATATAAAGTATTTTCCAGATCTTTCTGCGGGTGGCCGAGGAGACAGGTGTGGACACTGAAGCAGAGGTGCAGCCTGAATCACCCCACAGCCAGCAGCCGTCAGGACAGGGAACTGATGGCCATCCTCTAGATGAAGCAGAAACAGGTGTGTGTGTGTATACACACACAATCACACACATATCACATATCATGCACATGTAAGTGTTCTGTTTCCCCTTGTGACTGTTTGTTTCCAAAATGCTGCCAGGAAGGAAAAAGCCTCATAGAAAAGGTACTCTCAGCTCGCAATTGGCTGAAAATAATTATTAGATGAGATTCATTTTTTTCAGTAGAATTTAAGTGAAATGCAAAAAAAGTAGACGTAAATTATGACATTTCAGTTTTTTTCTCTGGTTTATTTGGACGTTTCTAGGTCCAAGTATTTATCAGTTAAATGTACATTAACAGTCCAGGTTCTCACATTGTGTTTTTCTTGTCAGCAGACCCTCAGGAGACAGACCTGCTGAATGGCGATGGCCACGGTGGGGTGCCTGCAACTGGCTGGTGGCTGACATGGCAGCAGCTGAGAGCGCTCTTCATCAAACGCTGGCTTTACGCTCGGAGGAGCCGTCGGGGAATCTTTGCCCAGGTTAGACTATCTGTCAGCAGCTGACTAAAATATCCACCCACTTCTACCGCTATGCCTTTTTCTTTGAAATTAGCTGCTTGTCATTAGCTACATGTTTCAGAATGATAGTTATTCTGAAACATAGATGGATATCTTTAAGGACGTCTCGATTTGTGCCTCAGATCGTTCTCCCTGCTGTATTTGTACTGATCGCCCTGCTCTTCAGCCTTATTGTTCCTCCTTTTGGGAAGTACCCTGCCCTGCAGTTGCATCCCTGGATGTACGGCGAGCAGTACACCTTCTTCAGGTACCCCACATTGAGTCGTAACTGCCTACAAAAGCTCCCTCGGCATTTTGTTTCTGTTATTGAGCATATTATTGAGGAATTCTTTCATCTGTGTTTTTATATTCACAGCAACGATGATCCTGGAAACCCAGCCATGGAGAATCTGCTTGAAGCTCTCCTTGACCAGCCTGGATTTGGTACCAAGTGCATGGAAAAGGAGGACAACATGACGTAAGATCATCCCATTGAACTGGTTTCAGTGGTATTTATGGAGGCAGTAGTAAAGATAGAAGGACTTGTGGTGCTGAGACATCATGATGTTAAATACAGTGTATTAGGCACCAGAAAATATTTATTTTCCTTACACAGATATTACTGCTGTGGCTAAAATGCATGCACGTTTTCCTCAGGTTTTCAGAAAGTGTCGGTTTTAGTTTGGTTACAGAGTGGTTAGACAATATAAAACCTCCAGTGGCATTCAGCTGAAATTGCATCTCTCTATAAGTAAACATATAGATTTGAGTAAATCTGCATAATTTTTTTTTATATTTTCACTGCACATCGATGACTATGACACCAAAACTGTCTTCTCCCTGCAGGGATCCTCAGTGTGAAGCTGGGCGGGGTGGTTTATTCATGAGGCCACAGTTATCTTACTCTACCTGGGACATGTTCAGCAGAGGCAACTGGAGCAGAGACAGACCCTCACCTGAATGTCAGTGCAGCACAGAAGACGTCTACCGAATGCTCCCCGAGTGTCCTGAGGGTGCTGGAGGGCTTCCACCTCCACAGGTCAGCGTGGGCTCAATCAGGACTGATTTACTGTAACACAGTGATCAGATCTCTGCACCATCAGAAAATATCACCAGTTAACTCATAACAGAACCAACATTATCTGAATTTTTGTCATGAAATGTTTGTTTTCGTTAAATACTGTAGACTATGTCTGTACTGTACTGGACCCCAGTGCTTTCAACTGACCCATTGCAGTTTTTTATTTTTCAGATTAAAAGGCCGACTGGAGACATCCTGCAAAATCTGACAAGTTATAACATCTCAGATTACCTGGTGAAGACCTACTCTCAAATCCTTAAGAAAAGGTACTTCATTAACTCAACACAATAAAAATATACATATAGCTATTAGGGGTGCAACGATACACAAAATTCAC
>NW_024582550.1:466952-485900 GCF_018398535.1 Haplochromis burtoni | reverse complement strand
ATGCTGTCTGTGTTGAGCGCTCAGTGGATCTGCGCTCGACAGTGCAGCCTAGGCGGAGTAGTCGAACGCAGATTCACTGAGCGCTCAACACAGACAGCATCTTCAGAAGGAAAGTTGATAAAATAAATTGCAAATTTTGTATTGTTCATACATATGCGTACCGAACCGAAAGCACTGTATCGAACGGTTCAATATCGATACGAGTATCGTTGCACCCCTAATATCTATCATTAATTTTGATCCCAATTGACCGAACACTTCACAGTATTCATAAATGTCTTCATAAACTTTGACTGATTTGCATTTTTCCATCATGAATATAACTCTGTGATCGCTTCTCTCTCTCTCTGCCTTTAATAGCCTAAAAACCAAGAAGTGGGTGAATGAATTCAGGTAAGCTGTTAAATTACACTAATATACAAAATATCTGCTCTATTTAACTGTAATATTTCTTTAAATGCTTTGAACTGTTTTAAATGAACTCAGTTGAACCACCTTTGTATTATTTCTAAAATGTATCACAGATACGGAGGCTTCTCCCTCGGAGGCAGAGCTGTATCTCAAACCCAATATCTCCAAGACTCGGTCATGGCCATCAGGACTCGTTTCCGAGTCCCACAGGTACAGAGAGCCTTAAGATGAGTGCTTTAATAAGACTAATTTTTTTTCTACCTTTACAGAGAGAAAAGCAGGGAAAATGGAAGTAAAATATTTAAAAGGGCTGGAAGTTCTACTGCTGGTGCCAGGAAAAGCTAGTCCTGACCAGAGCACCGGCTAATAACAATAAAAAGCCTCACCCACCATCCCCCACACCACATGATTCCCCATTAAAGCCGTCAACACTGAGAGTCTGCTTTTTGCTTCATCACAGAACAGTTCACTGGGAAACCTGCTGCACAGACTCCCAGAGGTCTTAGGAGGGCTGAACAGTGAAAACAATGTGAAGGTAAATGAGCGTCTTTTTATCTGTCTTTGTGTCTTCTGTTTGTTTTTCCCCAGACTTTAAAGAAAGCGATGTAGGTGATGCGTCCAGATATTTGTGTCTGCTCAAACGCTCTCTTTTCTGTGCTCAGGTGTGGTACAACAACAAAGGCTGGCACGCCATGGTGTCATTTGTCAATGTGATGAACAACGGCCTGCTGAGAGCGAGTCTGCCGCCAGGTCCTGAGAGGAGGAAGCACGGCATCACTGCCTACAATCACCCACTCAACCTCACCAAGGAGCAGCTCACCGAAGTAGCCATGTTAGTTCACTGCTGTGGAGAGTTCAAGTTCACCAGTTTGGCTCTTGTGCTCGTTGTATTAGTTCTGTTTATGTGAGGGGGAAGATTAGAGTGGATTTAAACTCTGCACTGTTTTAAAAAAATATTTATTTTTTTTTCTTTTAAAATAAAGAGGTCCACAGTCCTCTGATGTGTTTTTCTCTGCTTTCTCCTTCAGGATGACTACATCGGTGGATGTCCTGGTTTCCATCTGTGTGATCTTTGCCATGTCCTTTGTGCCGGCCAGTTTCGTCCTTTTTCTGATCGAGGAGCGAGTCAGCAAAGCTAAACACCTGCAGTTTGTCAGCGGGGTCAAACCGATTCTCTACTGGCTGGCCAATTTTACCTGGGACATGGTCAGTACAGCTCGAGATAGAAGAAGTTAACTGTCCTCACTCAGACAGATTTGTATGCATCAGTGTAAGTCAGGAAGTTTCATCAATCCATTTACTACTGTAGAGGGTACTGTCACTGTAAAGACCATTACACACAGCATCGAGCGATAATGAGCTGGTCCTGATGTTTCTGAACAAGACAAGGAAGAAACTGAGATTTCACGGTTTGATCCAGGAGTTGCAGCTGTATCACAGTGCTTTCGCACACATTTCAGGATGTCGGTGGGACAGTTTGAGCTCTCGTTGGCTTCCACATCTGAGGAAGCAGAGACATAAGTTCAGAGACCTGATTGACCTGGAGAAGCGTCTAGCTGTGTGTCTGAAGTAAAATAGTATTATTTTACTGTTTGTGGATCCAATACATGTTTTGAGCTACGAGCGCTCTTGTTGCCAAATGCAGTGGTCAGATTGATCAATGCTGTTTATTCAGACCCAAAGAAATCAGAAAATTCAAGCTCGGTATGAAAAAATAAATGTCCAGGGAAATTACTGAGCATGAATAGTTGCATTGAGAATCGTCCAAGAAACATTTTTAACACGAAATATTTGTACAGATTTTACATGTCAGGTGTGTAAAGGCCTTTAGACTATCATCACATACTTGACTAGATAAAAATCCAGGCTCAGGATAGTTTTCCCTTTTTTCTTTGTTTCCAGTTAAACTACACCATTCCTGCTATCATGGTGGTGCTGATTTTCATCAGTTTCCAGCAGCAGTCATACGTTTCTGAGACCAACCTGCCCGCTCTTATCCTGCTCCTCCTGTTCTACGGGTGGTCCATAACCCCTCTTATGTACCCAGCATCCTTTGTGTTCACTGTCCCAAGCACAGCTTATGTATTTTTGACCTCCATCAACCTCTTCATTGGAATCAACGGCAGCATCGCCACCTTCGTCCTGGAGCTGTTTGTAGATGAGGTAAATTTTACGCAGGCGTGAAGTTCAATTACTTCTTCACCTGTGTTCTAGGAATAAGTAAGGCATAAATATATGTAAATAACAGTAACTATGCTTTAACCCTCTTGTTTTACATTTTCTTAACTAAGGAAATGTTCCTTAAAATATTTCTTTGCAGTAGAAACATAATTTTGTTTAATGCACCTTTAACTAATACATCATATGTGAATGATTTTGTCTTTCCAGTATCTGAACGAGGTGAACAGAATCCTGAAGAAGGTGTTTTTAATCTTCCCTCATTTTTGTTTGGGACGAGGACTTATCGACATGGCCAAAAACCAGGCCATGGTGGATGCCTTCAAAAGACTGGGTACATATTAGTCAGCCTCAAAAGAGTTATTTGCTCTTACAAAGACTAAATATAGATGTAATGTCTCTCCTCCAGGTACCAAACCAAGCCTGGACCCCCTTCAGTGGGACTTTGTAGGAAAGAACCTTTTTGCAATGGCAGTAGAAGGTGTCGTCTTCTTCATCTTTACCATACTCCTTCAGTACAAATTCTTCATCCGCTACAGGTAAAAATCTCTATTTTTAACGTTCTCTGCACTCGTTTCTCAGGTTGTTTTCCTTTTCCTTCCTCTTATTGCTGCCGTGCAAGTGTGTCAGTTTAATGGATAGAAATTCTAAAATCAAATAAAAGTGGGATCTGTGAGTTGGTTGCTTGTGTGTTTGTTCAGGCCTTGGTGGACTAAGCCTGAGTTGCCTCCTCTTGGTCCAGAGGATGAGGATGTTGCGAGAGAGCGGGAGAGGGTCAAAAGTGGGAAAGCACACTCAGACATCCTCACCATGATCGACCTGAGCAAGGTACAACGTGCAGGAAATGTAAACGCTGAACTTGTTTAGGTCACTAATTAACTCTACTGCAGCTAAATGTTTCTCATTCGAGAGACTCTCACTGATGAGCTGTCCTCCTCCTACACTGACACAGTTGTGAATTTCAGCTTAAAAGTGTAACAAATAAGCTTCTTGTTGTTCAGGTTTATAAAGCCGGCAGAAAGCCAGCCGTAGACCGTCTTTGCCTCGGGATTCCTCGCAGCGAGGTGAGGGATCTGCGCACCAGTGATTGTGAAGACACACACACACACACACCCCTTTGGCTGTCAGCTCTGTGTTCTTTATCCATGTAGTTACAGCCACATTATCACAGGGACTGTTTTATGATATTGTAAATGCAACTTGAGGTACTGCTTTTCACCACTGTAACTGCTATTTATACTTTCACATGTAGTCAGAATCAGAAAGGGTTTTATTGCCAAATGTTGAGCGGGTTTACAACATTAGGAAATTGCTGCGGTGCTTCAGTGCAAACAAACAGTCATAAATTACGCTTAAATAGACATGAAAATAAAAAATAAGAATAAGAATTAAAAGTGCTAAGTAGATAGATATATACATGAGTGCAGGTGGTGATCAGTGCCAAACATGGAATGATGCAGTGAACACAGTGTAGTGCTGCAGTATCTAAAAATACCATCGTTACTAGCAATGGACCTACTTTTTCTATAGTTGCTTCTGCTAGTAAAAGCTTCTGTTATCTTATGACTTAATAACTGAGCTGTGTGTATATAAATAGAGATTTTTGTAGCATACTGCTCTTATGTCTCTGCCGTCCAGTGTTTTGGGCTGCTTGGGGTCAACGGAGCTGGGAAGACGTCAACATTTCGAATGCTAACTGGAGATACACCTGTCACTCATGGAGAGGCTTTCCTCAGCCAGCACAGGTACAAAGCGTGTCTGCTGCAGTGACTTCAGCCCCTACAGAACTACTATTGTACCAAACCACAGATATTGCATCAGCTATTTCTCTGCTCTCAGTGTGCTGACAGAAATGGAGCGGGTCCACCAGCTGATGGGTTACTGCCCACAGTTTGATGCCATCAGCGACCTGCTCACAGGTCGGGAACATCTGGAGCTGTACGCCCGCCTGCGGGGGGTGCCAGAGGAGTTCGTCTCTAAGGTGGTGTAAAATTCCCAAGCTAAAGTTTTATGAAGGAAGATATGCTGAAGAGTTGGTGTTTTTATTTAGCTAAATATGTGGCCATTGTAAAAATCTAGGTTTTGTCATCTTTAAATGTTATTTCAAGAGGTGAAGTATCAAGTTTGGCTACAGTCAGCAGTTTCTCTGCTGTTCTCTAGGTGGCACAGTGGGGTGTGAAGAAGCTGGGGCTTACTCAGTATGCCGATCAGGAGGCTGGAGGCTACAGCGGGGGCAACAAGAGGAAGCTCTCCACAGCCATCTCCCTCATCGGGTCTCCACCTGTCATATTCCTGGTGATGATTCAGCTTAATAGAAAAGATGATGCGGTTATTATTGAATGACCTTCATCCTTAAAATATTCCTAACTTATATCTCACTCCGTATCTCCTCTATGCTCCCCCACCACCTTTTGTCAGGATGAGCCTACCACTGGGATGGACCCAAAAGCCAAAAGATTTTTGTGGAACTGCATTCTCAGTGTCACCAAAGAGGGAAGAGCTGTAGTGCTAACCTCACACAGGTACCAGTCGGTTCAGCTTTAATTCATTCCCGATGGAGTTTTGTATTGTAAAGGCAAAATATTTACTGCCGTCTCTAAATGTTTGTATTGTCAGCATGGAGGAGTGCGAGGCACTTTGCACCAGGATGGCCATCATGGTCAACGGCAGGTTTCGGTGTCTTGGGTCTGTGCAGCACCTGAAGAACAGGTAAGCAAACGCTAGTGCTGTGCGATACAGCAAATATAGGCATACGATCCGATACCAGCTAAACAATATCCACTTACCTCTACGAAACGCTGCACTTCTCCCCGATTTAATGTCTGGTGTGTTGTCTACATTAGACAGGCTGAAAGTGCATCCTGTAGTGTTTTGCATTTCACCCCCAGTTCTGACTTAATACTGAAAAAAGTACAGCAAATAGCCTTGACCCTTTCCAAACGGAAGGCGAACAAATTCGTGAAGAGGTCAGGATCTGAGAAGTTTTTCTCATGTAACAGTCGTGAATCACGTACTTCGTTCCTTCCCGTCTTTCAGGTTTGGTGATGGATACACCATCATCCTTCGTTTGGCAGACACCAAATCGGACCCCGACTCGTGTCCCGTCAGCGCCTACATGAAGGAGTGTTTTCCTAGTATTGAGCTGAAGGAGCGGCACCAGAATGTGCTGCAGTACCAGCTACCTTCGCACGCCTGCTGCCTCGCTCGCGTCTTCGACGTGCTGGCAAACAACTACGAGGAGCTGGGCATCGTTGATTTCTCCATTTCACAGACCACGCTGGACCAGGTAAGGGCTGTGATGAAGGTTTAAAAACCTCTTTAGTGTTTTGGAAAATGACTATTTCTGCAAAATGGGTGCTGTAAGTCTCATGGCCTATGATCCCATGTAAGTGGAGCCAAGTGATTCTTTCTTAGTGATTTTCTCCACATGTGGCGCTGCGATACCCGATCTGCCAAATCCCACTTTAAAGTTTGGTCACAATTAAACAAGACTTGGGTCAGTAAAGAAAGAATAAGTCTCAGTGATACTAAAGCCCCTTACCTTTTGTAGGTGTTTGTCAACTTTGCCAAGGATCAGACTGATGACGACTGCCTCACAGATGTGGTCGTCAGTAACGGGACAGCACAGCCAAACGCACCCGAGCACAGAGTTAATCCTCCCGTCAATAAACCACAACCACCAATCGTTCCTCCTCAACCAAGCAAAAGTCCACACCTGCCTGGGAAATCATCTAACAGCAAGTCAAAGGCGGGTAAGCCGAAAAAAGAAAAATCTAGCAAAGGCAAATCTGGCTCTGTGGCAATGCGCGCACTACCACATCCAGAGGAAATGGCCCGGGAGGTGGCTACGGTGAGCCGCAGGGCCAGCACTGAATCAGACGGCAGTAACAGCGGTGTTCAGGGAGAATCAGGCAAATCTCGTGGGTCGAAACGCAGAGCAGAGAGTTCCAGCAAAGATCCCTCGGTTCTCTTTATAGTCGGCGGCAACTCAGAGGAGAGCACGCTATGAAGCGGACTGGCACTAAACGAGCGGACCAAAGACAAACAAAAGCTTCATCTTCCCCTCTGTATGTCATTTGAATGCTGCAAAGTCTTCACAGGGACACGAAAAAATGAGCACTTTAAAGTCCATCAGTAAGAAAACGCCAGTGGACAAGTGGACTGAAATGTTACTGTCTGAGAAAAACAGAGTAGAAGCTTTAAAAGAAACAACCGAAGGTCCTTTGTGGTAATGACTTCGGTGCCTTGCTCAGCTCTTTCATCTGTAACTCTTTACCCTCCGCAGCGAGTAAAATAAGTACAGAAAGCATCAGTTTTCTGAGTAAATATATTTCTAAAGGTGCTGCTGACATCCTCACCAGATGACAGTAAAACTATACCATATCAAACAATAGATGTCCACAAATTATGTTTTGTGTTATAATGAGAAATTACACAGGGAAAAAGTGCTGAACACAGTTACTGAAATTGATTTAATACTTTGTTTAAAAAAAAAAAAAAAAAAAAAAAAGGATGCATACAGGCCATCATGGATGAGTGCATCCACATTGTACCTGCTGATTTCAGGTCTTCTTGCAGATCTTGGAGAACTCTTCTGATCATCCTTTTCGCTCCTCTATCTGGAGTCTTGCAAAGAGCCACTGGTTGTGACTGGTTTGTGGTGAAATTATGTCCTTTCCACTTCACGATTATGGCCCCAACAGTGCTCACTGGAACCGTCAGTAGTTTAAAAATTCTTCTGTAACAATCCCATCAGTATGTTTAGCAGCAACAAGCATGTGAAGGTCTTGACAGATCTCATTGGTTTTACCCATCATAAGATGTTTCTTGTATGACAGCTTGGTAATGAGACACATTTTATAGGCCATCAGTTAGAACTGAACCAGCTGATATTCATTTGCACTAAGTGGCAAATTACTAATGACTGATTTCAGCTGATGTCATGACTTTTGCCTTTTGCATCTACTTTTTCCCTGTGTCATTTCTCATTATTACACTTAATTTATTATTAACTTGATTTATTGTCATCTGTGGTTTGATTTATTTGCATGTGTGGATTGGGTGGGTTGTTACTGACATCTGGTGAGGATTTCATGCCGATAGCACCTTTAGAAATAGATTTACTTCAAAAATTGGCGACACGTTCAGAACTTATTTTACCAGCTGTATATGGGTTGATTAGTCTTACACTGTGTTTTCTCTTTCTGTGTCAGTGTCATCACTCCTCATTGGTTTATTTGTCCTGAATGAATGTTATGCAGGGGTCGCTGCTAAACCAGTGAGCAGTGTAGCTCAGGATTCAGTCATTAGACCTATTACAACCTCATCTTTGTTTTACAAAAAGCATTCTTTCAGTCTGAATACTGAAATATTCAGACTGTATGTTTTATGTTAATTCTTAAGGTGGTTTTATAGGTTAGAGGGCATTTGAGTGGCGGGTTGTTTCAGGACTATACAGTATCTCTTTTGAGGAGAGAATTTACCTCTTATTGTTTTGTAAAAAAAACTTTATTATATCTTTTATCTGAATGTTTTTTATTTATCCAAATTTTTATTATGCAGACTAATCTTATTATTTATGAATTGGGGGGGGGGGTTCTTAACTTTGCTTGCTTTTCCTTAAAAGAGCTGGAAACCTCGTGATAAATGAGATACACGGGTGTCACTGTAGACGTTAAATTCATGTCAAATATGCCAAAAATTCCACGTTCAATCAAAGAATATTTAACAAAACAGAGCAATCAGTGAGACAAAAACATTGCCTTCAGTCAACAACTGTTTTCATTCTGAACTATGTGTTTGTTTCTTTCTAACAAACGACACACTGGCTGCTGAATGTTACCGTACTGTAATGGCATATTTTATATATATATATATGCATGCATGAGACAAACTTGACATATCAGAAGGATGTCATTCCAAAATGAAACCTGTTTTTAACAATGTGGGGCAGCTGGACGGGTGAGTGGTTAGCACACGTGCACTACATGGATAAAAGTAGTGGAGCAGCCAGGGAAACCAAAGCCATGTTTGGAGTTTGACCTTCTGTCATTCTCAAACACTTCCTCCACTTACAGCTGATTGTGGGATATCTATGAGAGAAGAAATGTCACAAACTGCGGCTGTGGCGTCCTGTTACTGCACCAAGCTCAATTTCAGTGAGCTCTCTCCAACAGCACATTCTTTCGGGAATCTTTGTAAAGACAGACGGCATGCTAGCTGCTTTAATTCAACAGTACAGACTTACTCCCAATACTTTTGTCCATGTAGTGTAACCTTAAAGGCTTCTACAGCTGCGTGCTGTAATTTCCCAGCTCCCTCTCTTATATTTCCTGTCTAACTCTGGAAAAAAGGCAGAAAATGTTTAATAAAAGAGTAACAATTATACTAAAATGCCCTGAAATACTGCAGAACTGAAACTGTAAGCTGGATGTCTCATTTTGGAATGAATATGCTGTTCTACTTGAATATCAGCTGTAAGATGTACGTTATTTCCTTGAAGTATGGTAGCTTAAAAGAATGTCTGGTGTTCTGAAAAAATTAAAAATATCTGCAAGTTATGTGTGGTTGTTGAGTCACTGCGGCGTCTGAGCAGTCAGGTGGTTTGGCTGCACCATCCTGAGGAAGATGAGAGGCGCTTTGGGTGCAGGATGAAGTGGAGGGAGGCTCATCTGTCTGTTTACTCTGCAGGCACCAGGTGATCTGTCTTTTCCAGCTCGTCTGTTTTAAAGGAGAAAAAAATGTAGAATCAAATTTTACCGTTTATTTGGTGTAGATATTTACGTGTACACACACGAAACCTGCATAAAACTTGCTCTTGTGATAATATTTGTTCAGTTCAGCTTGGAGTATTAACACTAAATTTAACTAACTGACATGATTTTATGTGTCACTGACTGTCAATAGTTTCTGTGGATTACGTAGTACTGAAGTCAATAAAAAAAATAATTTTCTTAAAGAAATAATCGACACAAATATCAGCACTTAGAAGACATCCCTATACTTCTTGGGGTAAATAAAGTATATTTAAAAAAAATTAAGGGAATGCTCGATCATCACAGTGTGACACAGAATCAGTTAAATTTCAGGGATACCAGTGTGTCCAGTTAGGAAGCAGAAACCACTGTGAATCCTCCTGGTTTGATACAAATGAAAGCAACTCCATGAGGATGCTGTGACCTCCTGATGTCCTTCAGCGGGACCTGAAGGAACATCATCCAGCAGTCCCGGGTTTACAGTGGGTCAGTAATGGCCTGAGCAGGCATATCGTTGATGAAGGCCAGTCAAGCTGCAGGGTGCTAGACTGTGAGAACAGGACATCAGGGCCCCATGGACTGCATTTCTGGCAGTTTGATGAAAAATCTGCCTGTGAACAGCCTCACTGGAGGTCATTCTGTGGGGCTGTGGCAGTGCTGTCCCACTTCAGACAATAGTCTGCCCTTCTACTGCCCTGTCCAGCTCTCCTTGTGCGAAGGCCCATCTCCTGGTATTTCCTTCAGTCTTGAAACTGTATTGAGAGAGACAGCAAAACCTCTGACCACATCTTGAAGGAGTTTGACTACATGTGTAGGTACTGTCTCATGCTACCACTAGTGACAAGGACATGAAATTATAAAGTAGAGGAAAAACTAGAGAAAATCCCCTACAAACACATCCCCTTATTGTCTTATTGTTGCTGCTATCTAACTGGACAGACTGCTGTCCCTGAAGATTAACGGAAACTGTAACATCCATCGAACGTACACGCTGCCCCGCTTCCCATCCTGCTGCCCGACACTGCTCTGATCTGTAAAGGCCACGAGGAGCTGATCAGTCCGGTCTTGTCTCCATAGTCCTTCCTCGGCCCCTCTCCTCTTCTTCCTCAGTCTGTATGTGACAGTTTGCAGCAGTGCATTCAGGCTGGACAAGGTGATGTCAGGAAGCTGAACCTCAGCCGATCTCTGCACAGAAAAGAACAAACTCAAAATATGGGACAATGTCTGAAGCTGTGGGGCGGGAGGGACAAAGAATAAAAATGCTGTGCAGTCCCATATAAAGATGGGCATATGCTCATGCTAAATAAGCCCTGACTGGAAGCCTACATTTCCCACAATCCAATCTTTAAGCTGCCAACTTCTCTTAGACATTGTCCCAGCTTGCTACATGCTGTGTTTCTTTTCTGATGCTCAACATCTACTATTTCTACAGGCTGAGAGGTGCTCCCCCTCAACCCTTCACCTGTGCTAAATCAGTAGACTGCCTCTTTAATGTTTAATACACTTCCATCAAGGACAGGAACCACTATGTTCAGAAAATGTCCCAGTGAATGGATCTGAAACTAACTCACACTCTTGGAGAACAGGGGATTGTCTATCCAGGGCCTGATGTCTGAAGCCTGCGCTGTAACTGCTCCACTGCCTCCAAAGCCTTCTGCTCCAAGCTTTGCAGAGCTGGTTGTTGCTTGTTGATGCACAGTGATGGCAGGCAGAGGAGTGAGACAGCCTGAGCTCTGATCAAATGGTTTTGGTTCGCTTATAGGCGGCGGCAGAAATGGAGAAGTCAGTGAGAGTCTTGCTTTGGTTGTTCTCTCTGAGGTTAATCCTGACTGGAGGTCAAATGCGTTTTGTTTCTGTTCCACTAGTTTGCTGACAGATGGGTCTCTGCTGCTGGTTTCTGTTTCCTGTCGACTCATGGAGGTGTTGCTTTCTTCTTTCTCGTCTTCCTCCTCCTGCTCAGTCTCCTTAGCCAAGGTTAAAACCGGCATTAAGTTGACACAAATCCTCATTATGTTCCCTGATATCTCACATGTAGTCCCGTCCTTATCTGTGGTGGACCTGCTGTCCGATGTGATCTTCTTTATCCTCTTCTTTGACTTCACTGTGCTCATCCTGGGAAATTGCTTCTTTGCTTCTATATTTAGTGGGAAACCTGGTTCTAGTTTTACTATCACTGTGTTGTTCTCTTTCCCCATCTCACTTAATAAATATACATAAAAACACCTTTGACCACCTCCTATGAAATTATTCAGACATATCCCACAAAACTTTATTGCATAAAAAGCTTCCCTCTCTGATCTGTCAGGCTGAACTCCTCTCTCTCCAGCAGCAGTGGGAAATACTGAGAACAATTGGAGGTCTCTGTGGCTGGCCCATTAAATCTGCTGTTATGGTAACGAGCACACAAACTGCTGTCACCTGAACTTTAAGAAGAAAGAAACCAAAGTCAAAGCAGGAATAATGCCTGAGCTCAAAGCTCTCCAACATGGAGGGTTTTACAGATGATGGAGGCGCTTACAGAAATTATGACAGGAATTCTTGTTTGCTGAGGTGGAGCAAAGATCGTCTATGAGAAAGATGCAAAATGACCCACTAAGGAGACGTTTAAAAACAACAACAACATCAAACCATTTTCTTAGAAATAAATCTGAAAGCTTTTTTTCAGCTGCTTTCAAATGTCTTTGTTAAGAATCATATGCACTTAAAATTATAACCTTTAGGTTAAAGTGAATGCTTCAGTTTTAAACAGATACTCACTGGACAATGATAAATTTTGCTTATTTCTACATTCTATTGCATCAACGAATGTTTTAAAAACTAAAATGTTTCCAAACAAATTCATGGTCCATGTTTTATCATTCATCCTGAAGTCTTGTGTTATGAAGGATTTGTCCTCCAAATGTATTGTATTCATTTATAGTCATGTGAGACTACAAACTATGGACGGAGTGAGTGCTCTCGGTGTTTTCCTCTCTTTGTTTGTGGAAAAGACAACAGCCTACTGTCAAGCTAGCAGTCAGCAGCTAGCTGCTCACCTGATAATCTGTCCGGTTTTTATATTTCTTGTGTCAACTGTATTGATTTACTTTGTTCTCGATCTGTAAAGATACAGACAGTGGGATCGTTCCGCCTATTTTTTCTGGAATAAGATGGTCGTTTTGACAAATAGCAATGAAGAACAGGATTATATGTGAGTAAAAAAAACAAAAATACGAGTCTGTTTCGTTAGCTGGCTGGCTAGTTATTAGCCGGTAAAATAAGTCATATTAACATAAATAGCTAGGTTTATTTTCAGGAGTCGTTGCTTGTATTAGTTGTATTGCAACGTTTCCTGCACATAAAAATTTCAATACACTCTGTTGTTGGTTTTGGTTATTTAAGAGTTAAAGGGCAATTTAAACACTTGTCCTTGTTAGCCTTTTAGCACCTAACTAGCCTTCCTGTAGCGGAGTCTAAAGGTGAGAGGCGGTTCTAATGTTCAAAATCCTGTTTTAAGCCAGAAATCGCAACACCGACCATAATAACTAATACGCGTTTTTAAGGTTGCATTGAAACATGTTTCGTTAGGTCTTACTTATTAAACTAAGGTTTGGATGCCAGAGGGAGAGAATGGGCGAACCTAAATAGTCCAGGCACAGATTACATCATATTATGTTGCTAATAACCTGCAGAGCTCAGGCTAAAAATGGCATCAGCATGTTGACAACTGAGCTCACAGGAAGAAGCTCCAGCAGAGGCGGTCCACACAGACACCCACTGACCTACATCTGAAGCTGCTGTGGGATGCTCTGCTCTGTTCTGACCCAGTTACACAGAGAAACCAGAGGAGGGAAAAACCTGCAGCTTTCATGGGTGTATTTTCAGTTTTAGTAGGATAAATGTCATCTATATGCTTTCGTCTTATTTATTCCTCAGATAAGGTGATTACATGGCCATCCATGTAAATATGCGTATTTCAATAGATTTTTACTACAGCTGTTATTACATGTCGTTTCAGGGTGAAATTATTATTGTGCACCTGTACCAGGTGTTGTGCAGGAAAGGCTGTAACACAATAAATAAGTAAATAGTCAGTTATATGTGTTTATCCTGCTAAGGGCTTCTGTGAACCGGGCCTGTTACAGGGTACACCTTGCTTTTACTTTCACATCTGAGCATTTGAATAGGTTTAAATAAAGCAGCTTGAGGAACAAGTAAGCTGACTTGATTCCCTTGAAATTCCAACAACTCAATCAGATTTTGAGATTGGAAGCTGGAAATTTTTCTGAAAGATATATCAACTCAAACTCACTAAACTGATCCACTGTGCTCTGTTTTTCCAGCCTGGTAGAGGAGCGTAAATGCACCTCATTGCCTAGCTCTCCTGCCAAGCGAGTGTCACCCACCAAAAAGAAACAGTTCTATATCAACCAAGCCATCCGCAACTCTGACCTCACACCCAGGGCCAAAGGCAAGAAGAGCCTCCGCCGACAGGAGAACAGTAAGCTCTCATTTTACGTAAATTAAAAGAACGGCGTCAGAGACTGCAGACTGAGCAATGCTGGGAAAGCATTGAAAGGATTACTTTGGGGAAGAGTCTCTGTGTGCAAGTTCAAAATGTTTTATAGGATGTATTTGAGGCTCCCGAGGCTGCTGGGCAACATTTTTACAAAGAATTCTGACGTCAGTGGCTTCAATACCTTAGAGGATGAGAAAAACGTTTATATTAGTTATAAAGTCATAAACCTGTCATTGCTTTGCTCATTTATCTCTCTCTAATCTTCTCCTTTGAAAATTAGCACGCTACCTTGCTAATCTCCTTGAGAAAGATGAGTGCTCCAAAGACGATCTGGAGGTTTGCAGCAACCCAGCCATCCCATCCATTTTCTATGAAGTCTGCACCAATGGAAACTATGTAGAGGTACACAAATTAGTGGCATTTGTTGCAAAAGTGCGAACGGCTTAAGAAAAGATTTATAATTTCACCGTGTCATGTTCTCAAATTTTATGTACTGTGTGCGCAAATATTTACCTGAGAGGTCCCACAGGAAACTGCCGCCCAAAAACCGTGTTTGTGTGTCCAAAGAAATGTAAACTGTGTGGTTTGGCTTGTGCGAGGTCTCACAGGGCACGGGGTTTTGAAGACCACCTAGGAAGATCAGGAACGCTGACTAATGTCATTTCTTGTCTTGTTGTTGTTTTAGCCGTGGAACGACTTCATGAATTGCTCTGGTGAGGAGCAGGAGAGGCTGCTCTCTCTGTTGGAGCTGGAGGAGGCCAAGAAGAAAAACACCAACCAGCTCCTCAAAGACCAGAGGAATGGTAAGTCTCACCCTTTGAGCCTTTAAAGTGAAGCTGTTTGTCTGACTTTGTCGTCTCTCTCTGCAGTAAATCCTGCCTTCACTGCTCAGGACTGCTTCCAGAGAATTGATCGCAGGTTGCGAGCAACTCTGAGGCGGAAACAAATCCCCATGGTGAGTGTCTTCTCTGCTTCAAATCTCTCACTGTTTGGTCAGTGATTGCATTACTCATGTATTTGAAGTCGTTGTCTTTATAGTAAGTAGGGGTGGGCGGTATAAACGGTATATTAATTTGGCCAACGGTAGAGATTTTGACTATACCGCTCTACCGCGAAAGCACATTTTGTTGGTGTCAACAAGCTGCGCCTGTTTTGGTCAGTAAGCACAACCAGAATTCATACATAAGGCACACTGTCGATTTTTGAGAAAATTAAAGGATTTTAAGTGTGCCCTATAGTGTGTAAAATACGTTATACAGAAGAAAATAATATATCGTGATATATATCATTACCGCACATGCTTCAAATTATACCGTGATATGGATTTTTAGGCCATATCGCCCAGCCCCAATCCGGTTGTTCAGTGATGACGCAACGAATCCTACTTCCGGGCCTAAAGTAGTCTGCGTTTAATATGGCTTTTGTGTTGTTAGCATGTTTAATGTTATGTATTTTCTTCTATTTAATCTCAAAAAGCTCCTAAAACAGTCAGCGATCACTGTTGACCTCCCTCGGCTTTTATTACCGCTAATCATTTATTTAAGCTCAGTTTTTAAAACCTTAGGATGTAACTACAGCCCAGCCCATGCAGCAGTATATGAATGACTAACCTCTTATTGTGGATGGATTATCTCAGTTGTTCTCCTGGCTGAAGTTTGGTCCTTTTACAGCATCCTGCCATGCGATTACATTTGTTCCTCACCACCGAGAACACTCACGTTAACTTTTATCGAGTGGAAAAAAAGTTAGCTTGTTTATATTATGCTAACATAGCTGTGTCGCTAGCGGTTACGTAGCACATCATTATATACCAGCTAGCCAAACTTCAGTAACCCTACAAACGTCACTGCTGTTTAGTTTTCTGTCTTCATTTATGCTGGAAGTGATAACAGAGCTGTACGTTTTAATTTGTTTCCAAAACCCCGCAGTCAGGACATGCTATATTGTATTTAGATAGAAGCTAGCGAGCTAACTCCCTGCTAACTTCTAACTCCGTTAAATGTCATAAATTCCATTTTCATGGATGCCTGGATGTTAAACTCAATTGTTACACCTGGTAGAGCAGAACGCTGATCATTTTATTAAAGATGAAAGACTTTAGACAGTTTTTCAACTCTCAGTAATGCCATAGTGCTCGTTGGATATATGGACCTGCAGCGGAGTTTAGACCCAGACACGGCTAGTGACGTCAGACTGAACAACCGGATAGTAAGTTCAACTCATGTTAGTTTTATGTAGAGCCAGTTATCTCTTAACCACCACTGGCAGGTCCTCTTAATAGACCCATCTGCTTGTGGCTTCGTGCTGCAAGAGTTATTTCCTCATTGATTAATCTTCCTATTTTTTTATGTTTTATATAATGTTTGAAATTTGTGAAAAAGAGGATGTTCATTAGCCTTCTGTTGTATGAATGTGCCCAATGAAACACTGAAGAAAATCAGAAATTATAAGATGCTCCTAATCATTATCAGGGACAAAGATGATGCGCAGGGACATGAGAGCAGGACTCCCTGAGATCGCCTGCTGAAGTTTAGTATTTTTCCCAAACACAAACTATGAATTTTGTGAGATCTGTGGTTTCTGCTTCTCTCAGGGAACGCTGGAAGTTCTGGAGGAAAACCTTCTGAGCTTCTTCAACGCTCAACCTCACTCAGTTTACACAACCAACCTCAGCAGCAGGTAGAAATCCTCTTCTTTCAGTTGGTGTGTCTGTGCTTCTTCAAAAGCTTTTCATTCACTTTAGTCTTTAATTGGTTAGACTTTGATAATGGACAGTGGAATTACACCTGTGGGAAGTGGTCTGGAGAGCTCAGTGGAATGTCATTTGTCAAGTAAAATCTGAGCAAATTACAACCTAGTGATCCTCAGTGCATTGCTTTGGCACCTCATTAATGTGTTAATTAATCTCATCTCAACAATGCTGCTGTTTGGATTGTTCTGACAAACATGCAGGTTGAAAACATGCAGGTAAACCTGCTGTATTAGATTGAATCAAGTCTTTATCGTCTGTCACCATAGCGACAGGAACACAACAGGAACAGGAGAAAATAGCTTACAGCCGGTGGTGAATACACAGTCTCCCTTTGTCGAGATGTGCGGGGAAATTTGTACACTACACAAACGTAGTCAGTTTGAATCAAGTGGGTTAATAACTGTCACATTTCTGTTGTTTGTGTTCGTCAATCAGCTTTGAGAGGCTGCTGCTTCACGCCATCTGCCAGTATATGGACCTCGTCTCTGCAAGTGAGTGGCAATAATGCATAATGGCTCAGTCACACTAGGGTAAAGTTAGGATGGTAGATTGCCAACATGTTGCAGTCTGAGTCTGTCTGTGTCGATGAGCACAACTCTTCTGTGGCGTGTCTCTTTGCAGTAAAGGTTCGACTCAGCCGATTAGTTATTTCAGCTCGTTATATTACTGTGTAAAGGGAAGGTCGCTGAGCGCCTGTGTCACCTATGAGCTTCTCATTCACTCATTTTATTTCTGTCTGATTGCAACAAAGCAAACAGTATTCATATATATATATATATATATATATATATATATATATATAATATTATATATATATATATATATATATATATATATATATATATATATTATTAGGGGTGCAACGATACTCGTATCGATATTGAACCGTTCGATACAGTGCTTTCGGTTCGGTACGCATATGTATCGAACAATACAAATTTGTAATTTATTTTATCAACTTTCCTTCTGACGATGCTGTCTGTGTTGAGCGCTCAGTGAATCTGCGTTCGACTACTCCGCCTAGGCTGCACTGTCGAGCGCAGATCCACTGAGCGCTCAACACAGACAGCATAGTCAGAAGGAAGAGCGCAGGGCAAGCTAGCGAGACAGAAGTTAAGCTCTCCTTGCAACATGGCAAATTGAACCTCCCCCACCCTCATTCAGATCTGGCGTTTGGAATTATTTTGGTTTTCATGTGACGTATGACCCTGAAGGTAAGCGCGTCATGGACTAAAGTAAAACAGTATGTTGGATGTGCCATGCAATGCTCAATTACATGGGTGGGAACTAGTGTGTTAGCGCAGTTAGCTCGTTAACGTGTTGGCCGTCTAGCCCCATGCACGGGGCGATCGGCGGTAGCTCGTTAACGGAGATTTGCCGTGTTGTGGCGTTAACGTCATTTCAACGAGATTAACGCTGACAGCACTAGTGGGAACACAACGAATATGACTGCACATTTACGCCGACATCATCCTAGTGCAAAGACAAGTGGAAGCAGACAAAAACAACAAGCATGCATGCTACAAACTTTACCCGAGTCATTTAGACAGCCGTTAGCACATGATTCTCCTTATGGGGACCTGATATGTTTAATATTGTGGCGAGCTCAGACAAGGAGGAGACGGAGGTGTCGTTTGGTCTTGCTTCCCGTGAGCTAGCCAGGGAGCACAGCCGTTTATTGACATCTGCAGAAGAACACTGCCGCTAGCTAACTGCTCAGCGCGGCAACCGCACAGCAACAACAACAACAACACACAGGGCGCCCTCTGACCCCGGAAGGACACACCGTCGCAGCGAGAGGGCGTCACCCGTCACTATGGCAACATAAACAAAACATAACTGTACAAACAGAACCCCGAACAGCCCTGACCCGCTACATAGCCCCCACCTAAGGGGTCAGTCGTCCCCGACGACCCCATTACCCCACACAAAGTCCTGCAAATGTCCAGGTGCCTTCTTTTGGCGCACCGGCCGGTCACGACCGCGGGGGAAAAGTCACTCGGGTCAGAACATGGGGTGCCACCATCATCCCACTTCTGACACCAATGTGGCGAGCTCAGACAAGGAGGAGACGGAGGTGTCGTTTGGTCTTGCTTCCCGTGAGCTAGCCAGGGAGCACAGCCGTTTATTGACATCTGCAGAAGAACACTGCCGCTAGCTAACTGCTCAGCGCGGCAACCGCACAGCAACAACAACAACACACAGGGCGCCCTCTGACCCCGGAAGGACACACCGTCGCAGCGAGAGGGCGTCACCCGTCACTATGGCAACATAAACAAAACATAACTGTACAAACAGAACCCCGAACAGCCCTGACCCGCTACAATATGCTGCTGAGAATATAGCCCAGAAGA
>NW_024582550.1:416036-452349 GCF_018398535.1 Haplochromis burtoni | reverse complement strand
TATATTCCAGACCACACTAACAGCATATACAAGGGTTTTTTATAGAAAGTTTGTACACTGTCCTAGGAGCGACCCCGCTAAGCTGCCATCTTAATGCTTGGCCACGTGACCCCCTCCGAAGAAGCTCCTTTAAGCAATTACTTTGGAATTACTTTGATGTGTTTAAATATATGTGTATATATGTATTTGTGTGTGTGTGTGTGTGTGTGTGTGTGTATGTATATATATATAGAGATATATATATAGAGATATATATATATAGAGATATATATATAAGAAATAAATGAAAAATGTAAACATCTATGTTTAGTGAACTTTGCAGTGTTGCTCTGTAGTGCAACAGCTACGACACCGTAGCAAAGTTTACACACTGTGTCTACTTGATCCACGTCTGACTCCACGAACACATAATGTTTCCACACCACTGAAGTTTTTTTTTCACCTCCTTTCAACCAACAGCAGTCACTCTCCTCTCCAAATAACTTCTGCTTAGCTTTCTGAGCTTCCCTCGGGTCCTCTCAATTGTTGTGACGTGTGTTCGAAATGCAGAGAGGTGCGCTCGATTTGCCACACGGAGCAGCACGAGAGTAAAGCACGAGGGAGGGGCTAATAATCGGCTCAGTCATTTTTAATGATCGTTGAAAGCCCAGATCGTAATCGAGATTAAAATTCGATTAATTGAGCAGCCCTAATGCAATGTATTTTTTACAAAAAAACCCCCCAAAACTTACTGGCATGTATCATCTTTTCATCTTATTAAAATTGGAAGATTTTGAGTTGTTATCATTATAAATGCTTCTGTCTTTACATAATCGTACTTATCCAATCCTGGCTGCGCCTGCTAAGCCAGTTTAGTTTGTTTCAATCACATCACAGTGATCAAAATCTATTTCTCGCTTGTTGGGCCTCCAGGCAGCGACTACAATGGCTTACGTCAGACTGAAGTGGTGAACAAGCAAGAAGAGTTCCTGCCTCCTGGGCTCCTGCTGTCTGCCTACCTGGAGCAGATGAGTTGAGGACAGGACCACGCCCGTTTCTGGTTCTTCCTGCTGCAGACAGGAGCTCTGAAATGTAGATATGATGTGCAGTCTTCACACGTTGTTTGTAATAACCACCCAGGTCAAATGTCTGCTTCTCTTTCTCTCTGTCAATTTTCCATAAACTAGATCCAAAAACGCAACAGAATCGATCACTGGAGCGTTAGCTAGGTTAGTTCGTGCTTAAAGTTGAATGTTAAACTGTTTGTTGGGTAATATGTAGTGAGTATACAGCTCAGCAAAGCAGGGTCTGAACACAAAGTCGCATCTGAGGCTTACAAACTGATACCTGTTTGAGGTTGGTAACTTGACCTCTCCTGTCACACCGTTACATTTTCTACCCCACGGTGTGTGTACAAGCAGCACAGGAAATCCAGCTGCTGAATTTTACTAACAGTGGACTTAACACTTGACAAAACAGGCACAGTAAATTACAGCAGTAAGTCCTGAAATAGAAAGCATACTGTGTAAGGTCTGTGAGTAGTCTGCAGCGCTGTGTGTGTGAAGGTTTTAGGACCGTTCTTAAATGAAATGCATCACCGCCTGAAACAGTAGCCTGCATGAAGCATGAATTTTAATCTCTTTATTACTCACAAGAAAGAACACCTCTTTCATTGCTACTTGCAAATTATAGTTACTCTCTTTCTATTGTGTGTATTATTTAGAGGCAGATTGAGGCTTTGAGGTGGGTCTGAGAAACCCTTACAGTTCAATCAGAGGCATCTTTTGTGACAGCTGAGTAGCGGCTTTATGAGTTCTGCTTCCAGTGCATGTGTGTGCCATGTGGGCATTAGGTTCAGTTTTCTGCATGTGCAGCAGATCGAGCATAGATGCTGACAGACTGCTGCTGTCACTGCACACTGTCAGTGTTATGTCAGTAATAGCCAATATTTAGGATAAGAAACTATATTATTCTATGTTTTGGTGCATCAACGTACAGAGTGCTCTCTCGGTTTACATGAACACACAGCTTTTAACTGCTAACACAGATTCAATGTATACTGTACCTACAGTAAATGGGGGATAAAACCTGCTGAGCTTTAACTCTCAGGTATGTTAAATCTCAGCATTTGCATCCCTGGAAAATACTTCTGCCTTATGAACACAGTTTCTATGTTTTCTCTGTACAATTTTCTACTTTGTACTGTACTTGGGTTTTGGAAACGTGTATCCAGGTTATTTAAGGAAAAAGAGACTTTATTTCTGTTTTCTTTTTATAATGACGGCAGCAGAGTAACAAAACTTGACCTGTTGGTGCATTTTGTCAACAACCAAAGTGTGCGTGTGAAAATCCAACTTCTCAGGCTTTTGACTTGTCACTCTGAATGTCATGTAGTGCTCATTTCTGTGTACTGTGTGGAGCCCAGCCTGTTTTTGAATTATGTTCACCTCGGGGCCATGTCAAATTTTCCATTACATGTACACATAATTGTGCCAATCATGTTACATTTAATTGACTTGTGCCAACATTTGAATTGAAAATGCCCAAAAAGTTTGAGAGCTTTATACAATAAACTGAAAAATCTTTGTGTATGTGTGCATATTTATAAGTATCGCTGCAACTATTAAATGATTTAAGTTTTCCATTTTCTCATTTTATTATCGTCAGAATGCTGAAAACAAAATCTGTGTGAGTGCTTTAAATAAATGGAAGTTAAAGTGTTCATTCACATTTGTAATATTGACTTAAAATCAGACCTAGTTTTATTCTTGAGATTGTTCTCCTTCTGCTGACCTAACAGCACAGGTATACGCGAAGGCTAACAGCTCTTCTCCAGCATCATTGCTCCAGTTCAACAACCAAATCTGTGTGAGATCAATATCCTTTTTTATCCATGTTTAAACTGAAATATCATCATGCAACATTATGCCTTTGGACCACTTTTCTAAGGGTAATCATCATAGTATAAAAGTTTTATGTATGTGTTCCTTAATTCCTTCTGGATGAGAAGAGCAATCTTGATGTAACTTTGTATAAAGAAAATTAAATACGTAAATCACATATAAAAAGATTTTATACAAATATATATTTGTACATTTAACAGGTCAGCTGTTCTCCACCACCCCTTTTTCAATCCTGGCCTCTCTAAGAGTTCTCCCTGCACTGACATGAGTAGCACAGGGGACAAAACCTTGTGGTCTCTCAGCAGCCTTCAAGTTGCAAAAGAGAAAGAACGCAGAAAATCAGTTGCAGTTCCCAAAACTCGGAACAATTTTCTCAACAAGAATACGTCAACGCATCAGCCAACCCATCCTCCTCTAAAAATAATCTTGAAATATCTAAAGAGACCCTTTTGGGAGATCACTACGAGGTTGAGGGTTTCCTTGGAGAAGGGCGCTTTGGTATTGTAACCAAATGTCGCAATACAAAAACCAACGAAGTTGTTGCTATTAAAGTCAACAAGAGAAACAATGAAATTCTGCAACAGGCAAAAATGGAAATTTTCATCCTGGCGCAGCTACGAGGCTTGGATGCTGATAGATGCAACATTGTTCAATGGAACGACTTTTTTGTTGAAGGTCACCGCATCTGCTTAAATTTTGAACTCCTCGATCAAAGCCTGTGGCAGTACATGCGGGACCGGGGGAACCGGGTTCTCCCAATAGGAGAAATCAGGACAATGTTATTTTGGCTCGCAAATGCTCTGTTCCACCTGGGTTCTTTGGGAATAGTGCATGCTGACCTCAAACCTGGAAACATAATGGTTGTGGACTGCTATGAGTGTCCCATCAAAGTCAAACTTATAGACTTTGGCTTTGCATGTCCCGCATCTACAGTGATTCCTGGTGACTGTGTGGGGACGGTTGGTTATAGAGCACCCGAGGTTATGATTGGTAGTCTATTTAATGAAGCAATAGACATGTGGTCCCTGGGGCTGGTAGCTGTGGAGCTTGCTACAGGGCTTCCTTTCTACCCTGCGAGAAACAATTATGATGTTTTGAAATTCATCATACAGACCCAGGAACAGCCACCAGATCATGTTTTAGACTCTGGCTCATACACTGATAACTAAAGGGAGGGCAGAATTATTAGGCAAGTTGTATTTTTGAGGAATAATTTTATTATTGAACAACAACCATGTTCTCAATGAACCCAAAAAACTCATTAATATCAAAGCTGAATGTTTTTGGAAGTAGTTTGTTATTTTCTGTATCACTGTGTTTAGCTTGGACAGGAATTTTATTTTAAGATGGCCAGCTTACAGGTTTCAGTGGGGTATGGAGGTGGAGGTGGATCACTATTTTTATAGGCTGAAACGTGTTAGAGCAGAAGTCAGAACACTATGTACAGTCAGCCTTCATTTCCTTATAGAGCAAGGCTGGAAGACTGAGGCATCGTCCAACTTAATAAGCACAATACTGCTACAAAACACAATACCCTGCATTGCATTTGATCAGCACTAACACCTTTACGGTAATATTAATATTCACTGACGCTGGTTAAAAAACACAAAACAAAAGAAAGGAACTCTGTTTTTACTGTGTGACATTTGAAAGAAAAGGAATCAGATTCCATTCGTGTTCTTGTTTACGATGACACATCCAGCATTCATCTGCTAATCAAACAATGTCAGCACAACTGAAATTATAGTTTCCGTGTGCAGAGTTCACAGACGTGGGCCGTCAGTGCTTATCATGATATAATACTTTTGAAGAGGGAGGATTAAAAAAATAAATAAACTTAAGTGCATTCACACTATTGCTTTAAACCTTGACTCCAAATATTAAAAAAAGCAATGTATGTGCTCTGCATTTAGCAAATCTAATATATTTTGACATAAAGCACCCAGACCTAGTCTAGGATAGAGGGAGCCACCCCTTGTGTCTTCATAATTTGACTTTGACTTCATATTTCATGCCATCTTGGAATTTTTGTACTTAAATTATATTATTATTAAATTATATTATTATTAAAGTACAGGGAGTGCAGAATTATTAGGCAAGTTGTATTTTTGAGGAATAATTTTATTATTGAACAACAACCATGTTCTCAATGAAACCCAAAAAACTCATTAATATCAAAGCTGAATGTTTTTGGAAGTAGTTTTTAGTTTGTTTTTAGTTTTAGCTATTTTAGGGGGATATCTGTGTGTGCAGGTGACTATTACTGTGCATAATTATTAGGCAACTTAACAAAAAACAAATATATACCCATTTCAATTATTTATTTTTACCAGTGAAACCAATATAACATCTCCACATTCACAAATATACATTTCTGACATTCAAAAACAAAACAAAAACAAATCAGCGACCAATATAGCCACCTTTCTTTGCAAGGACACTCAAAAGCCTGCCATCCATGGATTCTGTCAGTGTTTTGATCTGTTCACCATCAACATTGCGTGCAGCAGCAACCACAGCCTCCCAGACACTGTTCAGAGAGGTGTACTGTTTTCCCTCCTTGTAAATCTCACATTTGATGATGGACCACAGGTTCTCAATGGGGTTCAGATCAGGTGAACAAGGAGGCCATGTCATTAGTTTTTCTTCTTTTATACCCTTTCTTGCCAGCCACGCTGTGGAGTACTTGGACGCGTGTGATGGAGCATTGTCCTGCATGAAAATCATGTTTTTCTTGAAGGATGCAGACTTCTTCCTGTACCACTGCTTGAAGAAGGTGTCTTCCAGAAACTGGCAGTAGGACTGGGAGTTGAGCTTGACTCCATCCTCAACCCGAAAAGGCCCCACAAGCTCATCTTTGATGATACCAGCCCAAACCAGTACTCCACCTCCACCTTGCTGGCGTCTGAGTCGGACTGGAGCTCTCTGCCCTTTACCAATCCAGCCACGGGCCCATCCATCTGGCCCATCAAGACTCACTCTCATTTCATCAGTCCATAAAACCTTGTGGAAGTGGCATCTTGGCAGCTGCACGCTTACTTTTCTCGTTCATGGGCAGTTATTTTGCGCCTTGGTTTTTCCACAGCTTCTTGCGACCCTGTTGACTATTTTGAATGAAACGCTTGATTGTTCGATGATCACGCTTCAGAAGCTTTGCAATTTTGAGACTGCTGCATCCCTCTGCAAGATATCTCACTATTTTTGACTTTTCTGAGCCTGTCAAGTCCTTCTTTTGACCCATTTTGCCAAAGGAAAGGACGTTGCCTAATAATTATGCACACCTGATATAGGGTGTTGATGTCATTAGACCACACCCCTTCTCATTACAGAGATGCACATCACCTAATATGCTTAATTGGTAGTAGGCTTTCGAGCCTATACAGCTTGGAGTAAGACAACATGCATGAAGAGGATGATGTGGACAAAATACTCATTTGCCTAATAATTCTGCACTCCCTGTATTTCATAAAAGAAAACTACAACGGACAGCGCTGGACATTTAAGACCGAAAGACAATTTCAAGATGAGACAAATTATCAGTCCAAGGACACTCGATACATAAGACTTAACTGTCTCGATGAACTCAAACGACTACTGAACGTTAGCTGTCGGGGAAATATCCAACATTTATCTGTCAGCCTAATCAAACAGATGTTGGCCTTGGATCCAAACCAGTGCATAACACCCTCAGAGGTTCTCCACCATCCCTTTTTCAACCCAGGCCTGCACTGAGTATCACAGGAGGACAAAACCTTGTGATCTCTCAGCAGTCTTCAAAACAGAAAGATCATAGAGAATCAATCTCCAGCAATGCTTCAACCACGGACAAAAATGACAAAAACACAAACAGGGATTGTAAAAAGCCATTAACAGCAGATTACATTGCAAGAATTAATTAAGCTGCTCCAATAATGATCACTTTGGCTTTTCTTTTTTTTTTTTTTTAAATTTTCACTCCCCCCACCCCAACCAGTCGCGGCAGATGGCTGTCCCTTTATAAACCTGGTTCTGTCGAAGGTTTCTTCCTTTTAGAAGGGAGTTTTTCTTTCCCACTGTCGCTCATTGCTTGCTCATAGGGAATCAGTTGATGGGGTGGCCAAAACTCTAGGGCAGGAGCCCCCAATCCCAGTCCACGATGGCTGGTGTCCCTGCAGGTTTTAGATGTGTCCTTGATCAACCACAGCTGATGTAAATGGATAAATTACCTTCTCAACGGGTCTTGAAGTTCTCCAGAGGCCTGGTAATGAACTAATCATGTGATTCAGGTGTGTTGACCCAGGGTGAGATCTAAAACCTGCAAGGACACCGGCCCTCATGGACTGGGATTGGGGACCCCTGCTCCAGGGGAACTAGCAATTCTTGTGAAAATTTAAAAGGAAAAAAAAAAAGGCCTAAAAAGATAAAAACAACTGATGAATATGTTCTTGAACTGAGGCACAATTTTGCATAAAATCCATTAAGTAATCTCTGTGTCAAGTTCTTAACAATATTCAAAGCGGAGCAGCGTACAACTTACCATTACATCAGTCCTTCAATCAGACCTAATTTGATCCAAATTGGAAATAAACTGGATGTTTATTAAATAAACCAGCTTTAAGCATCATCTAATTGTTGTTTGTAACTCTTTTTAAATATAGTGCAAACCTTTAGCCTCCTAGTAGACATACATGTTTTATAAATGGGAAAATCCTCTTTTCTTTAGAAAAGTTGAGCTCTGACCTTGAAGTCAAGGTCCCTGAGATTTAAACTTTACAGATTTTCAGTAAATGCAACCATGGTATTGATTTAAAAATTCTACATTGTCTCGTTCTTGAGTTATTGCATTCAGAAACTTGGGTGTCCACAGCACCCCGCCATATAACAGACTCAAAAGATTATGAGGTAGGTTTTTTTTAGGTTTGTTTGTTTGTTTGTTTTCATAAAGACTACAACACAAAAATAACACAATTGGGAATATTATTGTCATTTTTTAAAACACTATTTTAATGTTATCTAATGTAGTGCAAAAAATAAATAACTAAATTGATAACTGGCACTGAGTCTTCTGTGTGCACACAGTCTGCATCAACACACAGGGAGACACTGAGACTTCAGAAGATTTTCACTGTGTTTGTCTATTCAGCCACAACTTTCAGATTTTTCACATAACAAGCAGCACGGATTTTGTCCTCATCATTTCAGCTAGAAGTACTTTATAAGGTGGTCTTTCAAGTGAACATTGAACAGGGTTTGTACAGGTGCTTGAAATCCTTGAAAATGCTCGTTCAGGATTTAGACATTTTTATACAATCCCCCCATTTTCAAAGGCTCAAATTGAATTGAACAAGCAAGTTTTATTGTTAATAATTGACTGTTTGGAGTGTAGAACTCATAGATATCAAATGTTGTTTCCTCCCTTGCGAGGCCTTTACTGTATCTGCCTTCAGTTCTGGTTGCTTTTGCACTGTGAAGCTCTATCTGGTCAGCTTATGACTCCCCAAGTCATAAGCTGTCCCCACCCTAACTGACAGACTGAATTGTTGTGAAGCCTCTCTGTTTCCATTCATGAAGATGTCTCTTGATTGTAGTCTATCACAATGACATGGCAGTCTCCTCAAGATATGTTCATACCTTGAGTATTGAAGGGCCTGACTGCATGTGGTTTTGTGTTGCGCAGAAGCTTCGGCTAATGAAGGAGCATTTTGCCCTACAGTAATGTATTTTATGATCATTTACCTTTTACAACTAAATAATTGAACAGCAAAGTTGGGCTCTAATACTTCCCACAAGTGCAGTAACCACAACAAAACTAGTAACAACCACCAGAGAAAATAGAAACTTAAAAACATAACAGATCAAAGAATAACAACTTGATCTTTTTTCAGTGATGCCTTTCTGGAAAAGTATTTGTCAAAGAACAATGAGCACTAGATTTCCACTAGATGGTGTTATAGTAAAACACAAGCATAACCCTCATTTAGACAATTTAACCTGATACACAGTTTATGACCATGTATTTACTCTTCTGGCACTTTGCCTTCACAATTTTGTATTAATTTCACTACCTTTTGGCATGATCACCTTTTAATTTGTTTCTCACATTTGTGACAAAGACACTGCACTGGAGGCAAACAAGACTGTGTAAATACATTCAGCAAGTTGGATTAGTTTCCAGTTTCTGCTGAAGACAAGCAAAAACCAGTCACTTCAGAAAGATGTTCAGAATAAAAGCTGTAAAACTGCCAAAGAGCAGCATGTGAAGGTAACCGACATGAAGATAACAGGGTAACAAATGCAAGTGAATATGAGCATCTTTTTATTTCGCAGCTTTCCGTAAAGATGCTGAAACACAGTTTATTGCTGTTTATCATGAGAGCACGGGTCAGAGATAAGATCCCTCCAGGCTAAACCCTTTAAATCTAAATACAAGCCCAAACCGATTGTCATATTTGCATGCCAAACACTGAGTAGCGCACAGGCCTAGCACTCAGTATTTACATGAAAACAGGAATACTTATTTTCTGTTTATGTAAGAATATAAGGGTGAGAACTGTGTGTCCATGTTCTCATTAAGCTTTTGTCTGGCTGTTTATTTATATCTAAAAGCAAAATGACTGTTTTTGTATTTTGCTGTTAAAGCCGTCGCTCCTCATGCCAACCACACCCCTGCAGCAGTTCATTTGTACTGAAAACGCTTCGGGCTCTTTAATTATTTTGGTATCAAGTGTGAAATTAGAGCTGTCATCGCGACAGGGGCCCAATTGATTTTAATTACATGTCTCTCTGGGACCGGGGCAATGAGCAAACTGCTTTCCTGGATCCCATTTCACCTGATGAGGCAGACACGGGATCACTTTTCTGTTTTAAATATCTCGAGCTGTACATTTCAGCTAACAGCTGCAGCGGGCTATCAGCCAGTCAGCATTCACCTGTCTGATTCCCACATGATTTTTTTTTAAGCAAAGATGTAACCAGGAGCTTTTTTGGAAACTATCAGAGATAAAGGGCAGAAATGACCTCCAGATTATTTACCTGTGGCTAAAGGGATTATTTTCTGTGCACTTTTTGCAAGTTTAATCTGTGTGAAGGCATTATGGTTTGTAATTTCTCCATTCCCAACTGTAACATTAGAGGCTGTTCCCGTGTTTTTACACACTGCACAATGATATGTAACACCTAAAGTTTGGGATTTTGAGACAGAAAAGTTTGTTTGGAAACAGATGTGTGCACTATTTCCTCATTTAAATGCGACGACATATAAGACATTTAAAATAATGCAGTTAAATAGAGTTTCAGCTGACAAAGAGGCGTAAGCTTCTATCAAAAAACAAAAACACGAAATAGCGGTTGTACAGTATTGCAATCGATTTTTATCTCAGTCTAATTTGCTAATTCAGATTACAGAGCTACACGTGTTGTGAAAGTAAAAGGTTCAACCACTTTGCCACCTTCATATTTTCAAAATGAATGTTGCGACATGAAATAAAATGAAACCATCAACGATTAAGATAGAGCCAAATTAGACTCGATTAACCCTAAATGAAACGAGCTTCGCGTAAAAGCTCACTTTGGGCACTTTGAATTGGGATACTCCCTAAAAATGAGCACAGGAAACACAAATGAGGTTTACACAACTTCTTTTTTTACTGAGCATTATAATTTTTTGATTGCAAACTTTATATAAAGTGTTTGGAGAAAGATTTTTTTTATTACCATTTTATTAATCATTTATTCTAGTCAGATACCTTTTTTAGAGGCCTGAAGGTGCAAAAAAACAAACAAACACTGACTCTAATAACTAATGCAGGATATTTTTCCAGCCTGATCTATTAAAGCCTTGCAGTATGACAAACGCTGTGAAAAGTGATTAATAAAAGGTAAGATAAGATATCCCTTATTAGCCCCATAATTATTAAAGGGGAATTCACAATTTTACAGAAGCAGAGTGGACACAGCGGGAATAAACAGATGCAGCATAACCTAGCAACAAAAATGCATACTATACAAGGTAGAAGAAATATCATATGCACATCGTTGGCATTTTAGATCCCAAGTACCAGCAAAACAGTAAAACAGTGTTTCATTGTGGGCTACAGAGATGATCAATCAAATATCGATCATATCGATACCAACTTTGGTATTGTATCAGATCATAGTTCAGTATGTTGCCCACTGTTAACCAATTTTTTAAATTAAAAAATGTATATGGTAATTAAAATATGTTCTAAATTTAGCAAATTAATGTTGATTCATCTCATAAACCACCTTTAAAATTTATAAATATCTGTATCCGCATTGGTATCTGTGATACTGGCCATATAATTACTTGTTATTGGCTACTGGGTTTATTTTTCCTTTAACGAAGGAAGCTAGACCAACAGAATTTAAAAATATAAAATATTTTCTATTTTATAATATTTTATAGAAATATTTTTATCTGGGAAATTGAATTCAGTCAGTTTGGCAGATTAAATAACCATTTTCTGTTGTAGTTTGATTGTAAACAGCTTCACTGTGTCCTTACGCAAGTGGCTGTTTCTGCTCTACGCTACGTTTTATTTTTATTTATTCACATTTTAAACCCCTGTAATAGGCCCACGAAATGCCGCACATTAAACCACACCTTTTCCCCCTTCTCTTTCTGCGCCGCTACTTCTGACGTCTGTTGACACTGCTACGTTTACTTTAATTCACCTGCTACTGTCCATCTGTTAAATACCGCAGGGACACCAAATGCAAAGTGTGCCTGAAGTTTGCATCATCTGCTCTAACGTCCCCAGCTTTCTGCCCCACTCCAACTTTATAGCCCTGCACTTACCCTGCCGCGGGGGTTGGGGGCGTCCGGGAGGAAGAGGAGGGGAGGTAGGGGAGGTTGAGGGGAGGTGGGAGGGCTGGCCCCTGCTGATTCAGAGGTTAGGAATTTGCATCTGATTGCTGTTTGTCAACCAATGATGTGAGTGTGCAAACCGGAGAGTCTCTCCACGCCTCTCCCTCTCTCTCTCTGTCTCCGTGTCTGTCTAGCGCCACGCAAATTCTAAAAAACACAATTACATGCGCAAGCCGATCGAGTGGGTGTCATGCAGTCACATGAAGCCACTTCATTTCTAGTCGATATACATGCTAATCACCTCTCTTCGACCTCGTTCCGGGGCTTTTTCCTCTGCGCGTAACCGGTGAGAGCGAGAGCACTCGGGATTCAGAGTCGGAGAAAACAAGGAATGTTTCTTCCGGTTCTGAGGAGTGAGAATACCGAACGGAAGCCGATGTGGTAAGTTTATTTTCTCTCTCTGTCTCGCTCGCTTTATTTGTGCCCGAGCTACCCTTTAAACTCCGTTCACTTTTCCGTGGCTTCCTCCTTGTGTTTGTCTCGTCATTTATTAGAAAGGACGCAGTTTTTTTTTTAATCGATACGCTTTCAAATGTCTGATTAATTGCCTATTGCAAAGGTAGCGGATGGACTCAAGGACCGTGAATCACTCACAACGGTTAGATATTAACCATACGCTGATTGAAAGGGCACTTTTTTGTAAACTATTCCCCCAACACCCCTCAAATATTTATATATATATGTGTGTATATATTTATTAATACTATGAAGGGTAAAAATAGAAAAGGTTGTCATTTTAATAACTAGCAGAGTCTCTGGTGTTACCTGGTAACCGTGTCACCGTAGTAATAAGGGCTATCAGTCGATTTCTGACCGTTACGTTGTCACTTCAACCACGTCCTAAACGTAAAGCCGTAAGTTCACACTGCAGGAGGATTAGTCACACTACACACCGGCTTCGTTACGTGCCAATAACAGACAAAGCGCTTTTTTCTTGCTGTTAAATCTTCGCGGCTAAAAGTGCAAATTAAAGTATGTGTGTGGGGGTTTTAAATAAACGTATATAAATATATGCATATATACATTTTGAACGACGTCTGACGCCGCGTCCCGTAGAGCTCGAACCCACTGTTTTACACCGCCATTACACATCCACTGTATGATTGTGTAACATAAGTACATCCCATTGCCCTTTAAGTTAGATATAAAAGCCAGCGCATGTGACTGCAAGTACAGCTGGGGCCTTCACTGGAGGTCTGGCTGCCATGTTCTGCATTAGCTGGGAGGGGACGAGAGAGAGGTGGTGGTGGTGTTTTTGCAGGGGGGAGTCACTGGAGACCAAAAGGTGGCTTTATGGACTACTTTGAAGCAGGTTTTTAAGACTGCTTCATGCCACTCACTTTAGTAAGAGCAGGCAGCCCCAAAGGCCTGTGCTAAGAAGCAAGGTTAACATATGTAGCTCCATAAGACTCTAAACCACAGTCACGCGACAGTGGACGTAAAACCAGGTTTTCCTAATCTAGCTCTGTCCTTTCACATAAAAGAGGCGGAGCTGGAACCAGATGACCAATAGCAGACATGGACAGGGTCAGTGCTGCATTTTTCCTCCGAAGAAGGAAACCAAACCAACGTAATTTTGCGGAATTTAAGCTCTAGCACAGAGCAAAAAGCATTAGTTTTACATATTAGAGCGGAAAAGAAGAAATGAATGTTGACTGTGTAAATTCCTGCGTTAATAAGCCTTTCAGTATCAATGCCAGCTTTTTTTCTTAAATTATCTGACTACCTGTAATCACAATGCTTCAGGCTAAAGAAGTCTTGGTAGTATAGGGAGCAAATAGATGAACAAATAAAGACCTATCAAAAAGTAAGTAGACTTTGCAAATCTTATCAACAAGTAAGTACATGGCATAAGTGCTCCCTCTCTCTGGATTATGTTTATATAAAGGCCTCTAGGACAATTTGATGGCTGTGAAATTGCCTACAGCCTGCACTTAAAAAAAGGAAGAATGAATGAATGAAGCCTCTCATCAAGGAAGTTCTATTCGTTCAGGGGTGACATGCTTTTCAAAGGCTTACACACATCTGTCAGTCAAAGCACAGACTGTCAGGTTTCCAGGTTAAGAATTGTACCTAGGAAAGAAGTTAAATACTTACACTGAAAATAAAACTGTTAAACCTGAAATTACTTCTGAAAACCTCAAATCTTTCTTGGGAGTATGGACTACTCTGATGTAAAAAAAAAAACAACCAAAAACATAAAAATGTAAGAAAATAGATGTACTTAAAGATGTGAAAATAACCCTACACGAGATGTCTGAATGAGATGATCTTCACTAGAGTTCAAGGGTTTTTTCAGTTTCTTACACGTAAAAAAAAATTAAAAATCCCGTAAGTTGCTGACATTTCTGTGTAAGTGCAACTCTGACGCAGCTAGATAAAATCAAGTCCAGTCAAAAATATTCCAAAGAAAAGTCGCGTCACAGTGGTGGCTTGGACACAATGTGCCATCTTGAGTGCTACAGCATGGTAGTGGGAAAGTCCACAGTATGAGCCCTGCAGACTGTTTTCATGTGACGTCCGCAGTTGTGAAAAAGGGGGACAGCTAACGTTTCATCCAAAAGAGTCGAGAGGCCCTCAAACTGTATTTCTCTCATAATAGCCTGTTTTGTCTCACGAGGAACCTCGCAGCCACAACCAAAACTGACTAACATTTGGTTTGTGGTTACTGTTAAAGTTTCTCCCCAAGTAAAGGGGACAGTGGAGTACAGGCACAGGAAATGCCCCGTAGAGTACATTTGTCTGGATGACATTAAACATTTATGACATGAAAAAACAGTCAAGTCTGGTTTCACTGTCTTATTTAAAGGTGGTTTTAGATGCTTTTCCCTTCCATCAGGATGAGTGATTCTTTGTAAAAGTTTTTTTTTTTTTAAAGGCTAATATCTTTGTGCTATTAATCAAAGGATTAGATTCAGATTCATGATTCTCTGTTGCAAAAATGCAACAAAGTGGTCCATTGTGTGGTTTGAGGTCACAGGCACGGTTTTGAAATGTTCTTTGTGTGGTCATCAATTTTGCAAAAGTTTTCAGCACGCACACAAATTGATGAGGAGGACGGGTGTTTTTGAAACCCAAAAAGGTGAACCAGGAGAAGACGCCGCCAGGAAGGTTGAGAGCCGTCCCGCGTCTGAGTGGGCATAATTACTTCTTAAGTTGTTGCTGACAGACACAAAGAAAGTGTGAGCTGCTGAGTCGCAGAACTTGGCATCATCTTAACAGAGATTTCCAGGTCCTGATCATGGCACCCACGCCCCACCATTCCTCAATCACCTTAGAAAAACTGCACCGCTAATCTGTTTGGTCCCCTCTCCATATGGTATCCTTTGACAGCGGCATAGGGAAAGGCAGCTGAACCAAGCCAGGCTTTTATTTTACATTGTGATTGGCTCATTGTAGATTAGAAATGAAATGACTGGCATTCAAAGCAAAATGTAATGTGTTTCTCACTCATTGCTTGTTTTTTTTTGTTTTTTTTTTGTTCCATTTATTATCGTAGGCGATTGAGCCTGCTATCATCTAGATATCAGTCCTGCTGACACATGTATTGTGGGTTGGCCGATGGCCATGTCTGTCTTCTCATTGCATTGGCTTCTACTGATATGCCTGCTTTCTGTTGCTGGTTCCCGGAGTGTGTTTTCTGTTTTCTTTCTCCTGCTGTTTAACATAGTCCCTTCTGGCCTCTTCTTTAATCTGCTGTTTGGGATTCTCTGTATTGAAACCATCTCAGGTTCATGTAACACCTTATATATTAGTCATGTGTGTTCCATGTAGAGCCAGACTTCTGCTTTTCTTTTAATTCACTTTTTCTTCTTCTTTTTGTCTTAAGGAGTTTGTGCCGCTGGTAGGTTCACACCTCACTGTTTCTCACCTTGCCAAATGCACATATCAGCATGAGGCAGTGTCACGTTGTCATTTACAAGCAAAAATCCACATAGCTTCCTGTCGTCAGCGGTGCCTGATCTCAGCCCAAGTGTATTTGAAGATCATTTGGAAGTAGTAAGTGTCACATGCAAATAGCTTGTTCAGTTTGCCTCCGAGCATCACGGCTGAGTGAACGGCAGACACTGGCAGTTGGCCACTAAACTGGTTAGTGGCTGTGCGTTAATGACAGGAAGACATGCTCAGACAGGCCAGACAAGTCTACTTGTTTTCTTATCAAACTATAAACCTTTTACTGTGTTCAGGGCTATTTTCTTGCTTTAATTTGTCACCCTTCCTGCAACTCCCAAGGGGTGTGGGCTTTGGCTCAAGGACTGCATTGACTACTTGAACGCTTCTGTATCAGCAGAGATTGTATTACTGTGAATGTTGAGTGCTGTCTGCACACCACAAGCCTTCCTGCCATTAAAGTAGTGGGAGGCAGCGCGGCTTGGCTGCCTTTCAGCTGTTCTTGTGCCAAAAGCTGCTTTTCTGAAGGCACTGTTCAGCACGTGGGCCTTTAACTGTAGCCAAAAAATGCAGGGGAAAAAAAACCATACAGTTACTTCATTACGTGGGCTCGAGTCATGAGGGAATCCCAGCAGGCCTGACAGTGACGTAGGCAAAAGGAAAGGACTAAGGCTTTGGGATGGCCCGCAGGTCCTGAACCAACCTGCTCAGACAGATGTAAGCTTTGTGAACGCAGTGGGCTCGGCGCCAGACAGGTGCCCCGTGCTCATCTGCCCGGATACCAGGCCACAGCTGCAACATGTTGACGTGTCCATCAGACCTGAAGCATTTCTGTTACATTTAGCATTACGTTTGTGTCAGCTGGCACTAACAACCCACCCGAGTAATCAAAAACTAATTTAATCAAATATAAATCCTTTGCTAGCAGATCAAGCTGCTGGTATTTATTAGGCAGAGATGTTTAATCCACATCTAATACAGAACTGACCACCAGCAGTGTTTTTTTTTCTTTTCACTGTGTGCAAAGAAGTCTTTATCATAGGTTTCCAATCATCCATCAACCGTGTACACACAAAAGGATGGATTGTAAAAGATCACAATGTAGTGACGTGACCATGTAGTCTCTATATAAACCGACAAGTTAATCCAGTTTTCATGCCATTCAATGAAAAATAACCCCCCTCCACCTTTCCCATGCTAGACGAAGCGGCGTCATATCATCACTCTGGAGCCACAATGGCAGTGCACTGAAACCTGCGAGCTGCAACTCGCCTGTCTCCTGAGCTTCTGTTTTTCATGGCAAAGTTCTGACCTGGTAACTGCCTTTATAGTAATCACTGAAGGTACTAAAGTAGTTGATATTAATATTAGCAGTACAGGTGGCTTGATTAAATGCACTAATTGTATTTAAAAAAGTAGTGGGGTTATTTTTGTTTTGTTTTTTTAAAACCATAAAGGGAATAGACACTTAGTAAAGTACTGAAAGCTTAAGCAGAAATGAACATGGATCAGTGGACACAAAACAGCTGCCTAAAATGAAAGCACTGTTCTGTTGATGTGACTTGTTTGTTCACTTTCTCTGGAAGTTGTTTCAGAAAACTGTTTCTTTTTTGTGTTTTTTTTTTTTTGTTTTTTTTTTTCAGGTTGCGGTTTAGCTGCACAAAAGAAAAATGAAAAAAAAAAAAGCAAAACAGAACAACAAAGAACGGGTACCAGCCGGTACAAATGAAACTGTCGAGCCATGAGAGAGTTAACCATAAAAATACTGATGTCATCTGTTGTTTTCACTGCAGCACAGACTGCGTTAGCCTCCTTAAGAATGGTCTGCGTCTCCCCACCAGAGCTGTCGTCACATGAGATTTATGTCTGCTCCTGTAATAATACAGTGTCTGCTCGAAGCTCTCGTAGGGTTGTAACATGGCAAAGTCAATATCCACCAGCGAGGCATTATCAGCAGCAAACGTTTCAGCTGAATCAGCAGAGACCTCTCTTTTTTTAATTTGAATGTTCAGCTGATAACTTTTCAGGCAGTTAGGGACGGTCTTCTGTCTAACAGAGAAACATTTTCCTTGTCAGTTGTTTGGCCTTGAAGTTACATGTGTCTGACGTGCAGAAATGCAAACCTTTCCACACACATGGTAACATGTTGTTCCTGTGGTTATTCTATGACCTCTTTTAAGCAGCTCGTATTGTTTTTTTTGTTTACCTGACTTACATATATCAGTATCCAGCCTTATAATTGAATCTTTTTATGATTTTTAGGATTTCCTTCCATTTTCCTAGAAGTATTGAACCTCAGCAGTTTTCCTTTCGCACTGCTTACAGTTGCTTATTAATAATAATACTACTCATATTGTTTCAGAGTGTTTCAGACATGTGAGCAAGGAGCAGTGACTTTCCTCTGTTTCCAATTGACATGCAGAGGCTTTTTACATTTCCTTCGAGTGAAATCAGAACACTGTAGATCATACGGTGGTTTTAGCATGCAAAACACTATTAGCCTCGCTTGCGTCCACAGCTTAATCCTGTTGCTTGATGGCCACAGATTTCACTGCTGAGAAGTGGATCGCTGGATTATTGCTGCTATATGCCCACTTAATTTATAGCATAGCTGGCGCTAATCAGATTTGGCCTAGACTTGCTGGTAGGGTTCAGTGGAAAATACGTGACCGGCCTGTGCGACACTTCCTCAATGATCTTGTTGTTGCTCCACTGGGGTTCAATGGAGCCTGTGTTATTGCCTTACGAGGTAATACTGCAAGGAATGCAAGAGTGAGGCATAATCAAGACCAGCACCACTAACCGACTTTTTGCTGTTATCCCCACCCCGTTCCTTTTTTTTCCCTTTTTGTCTAGATTCAGAAGTAATCGGGAATCCTTTGCTGCAAACATCTGTCATTTTAAATTCTATCCTCAGTTAATATCCAAGCAGCATGTTAACTATTTGAATGCACACAGTGGACATAAATAAAGACTGAAAAGTACACTTTATTGTGACTAACTCAGTTGATTCTCTTTCTTTATTGCAATAGTTGTTGTGTTCCAACTAAAATATTTGCTTACCTGAAATTATAGGCGTGTTGTTCATTTCAGTTTCAGGTTAACAGCCTTTCCGGTTAATGTTTTGCCTCAGGAGGAGAACGCAACTTGTTAATTAAAGTAACGATTTCTGCCTATTTCTTAGTTGCTGCAAGTAATTGTGTGCGAGCTAAGTATTTTGGCTGTTCAAGTATATGTTTATTTTATTTAAAAGGATCATATGTAAATTAGTGTACACAGAAAGCAGCTTGTATACATAAACAGTTTGAAGTAGAATGGGTGTGGTTGCATTTTTTTCTTCTTCTTCTTCTGTGACCTCCAGTGTGTAGTATTTAAATAATTTGTGTTACTTTATTTATTGAGAAAAGTGTGTAAACTTTGCTGCAGAGAGCACCGTGGTGCAATAATCTGATAAAGTCAGGTGTGATGATTGAGTCGACGAAGCGTTGATATTAAAAGTAAAGACAGACAGAAATATTCAGGAGCGGCAGGCAGACGTATGTTTGCCCGGGAATGTTGTTGATAACATCAGTACAAAGCCTGTTTCTCTACTAACGTAACAGTATGGTACAAACTATCGATGCATGACAGCATGCTGAATGATATAACAACTTGCAGGATTTCAGTTAACCCGCATCGCGTTAAAACATCGATGCCATTCAAGTCTGTCTGCACGTCCATTTGGATTGAGCTTGTTTTTTTGTCTTTTGTTTTTTTTATTTAAACTAGATGTAAAGAAAGAACACCACGAACCATCTACGGAAACTAAACCGAAACAACTTTTACAATGTCACCCACCCACTCACGTCAGCGAGCAATACGCCAAGACGAGGCACAAAAAGCAGATTACAGCTTTAAAAAAATCTAATTCTCAGATTTTTAGTCAAGCAGAACAGACAGACATTCATTTTAATATCTAGTTTCAGGACCTGCAGAGACCTCACACGGCTCATCTCAAACCGCAGATGTTTTATCAGGAACAAGGTGGTTTGTTGTTTCAGTACATGAAAGGAAATTAACACTTTTATTCCAAATGTGAAATGCAAGATAAACAATCTGCAATCTTGCTGGCACATGAACGTACCCGCTGAGGAAAAACCCTTGGGTTTTAATACTCCTCTTTCTCTCTGAGAATTTCTTTCTTTCTTTCTTTCATTGCTCATTGTGGCACGCATGCCATCTTGGAAGAGAGTTCTCACATCAGCATAGAAATGTTTCATCTCAAGTTAAAGATGATCAATTGAACAGCTTTGTATGTATTTGCTGTGACACCCTCACCTTCCACGCTCCCCAAGAGGACAGATGTGGCCAAAACCTGGCAGGAAAATAGCCAGCATGGCATAACAGAGCCACCAGATCCTTCCTCTGTGTATGGGGTTAAGGGTTCAGGGTTTTCCTTTCATTTATCAAGAGTCTGTATGTGCTTGTATGTTGAGCCAGCCTGGGTCACTTTATCTTGTTGGAATTAGACCCTTAGCTCCCATTCTTATCACTCTGTCCTGTTTGCTCAGACCTTGCAGTCTTCCACTTCCCAAATGTGGGTTTAAAAAAACAGGGTTAACCCATTAGCTGCTAGTGTTCTTTTTTTTATACCCCATTCATCCAGCTGCTTACGTTTCTGTGCCAGTGGTTCCTCAATTCCTCTCACCCACTCATGGTTTCCTGCTATCTATCCCAGCAGGTAGTGTCTACTTAGACTTAGCTGTTAAATGAACCCAAGGAATATATCCACACAAATGCCAGTCTTTTTTTTTTTCTTTTTTTTTTTTTAAATAAGTGGACTTTCTTCCAGAGGTTTTATCGGTGGTCCCTGTGAGATCTATTCTTCATAATTTGGTTGTACATATAAAGTGCTGTTCTATATAATTGATCCATTTGTTGTAAATACAGACTTGGAGGCAGACTGTTGCAGTTTAGTCCAAATGGAAGACTAAACCTGAGGGGTTAGCGGTGTGTAGCTCGTATGCCTTATAAATAAATATTGGAGCCATGTTTCTGGTTTTGAAGCACTGTGGGAGGCAGGTGACAGAGGTTGCTGGATGCGATAAATACTCATGACTACTTACACAGGAATGAATGGCCATTGTGCCTGTTCCCACCGACTACAAAAGCCAGATGTTGGTGGGGTTGTTGTCCAGTAAGCCCTCGTAAAGGTGGCAGTAAAACTGCAGAGGAAGTTGTCTGCTGTTGTCAAGTTCTCAGAAACTCCTGAGTTAACCCCTTTTCCCGACATACTGAGATATGGAAATGTTTCCCAGAGAAGGAGCAACACCATGGTATAATTTGTTTGGTGTAAATGAGTTTGTAAAGCATTTTGACTGTCAAAAAAGGAAGACAGACAGGGCGTGAAACCTGTTTGTTTTCTTGCCACAGGATCTTGTACACACAGAATTTCTTAGTGGAGCAGCAGCTTCTAAATATTCTAAATATTACTCATGTAACTAGTCGAAGACTGTGTGGAGACATTTCCCCCACGAACGCTGATTTCTCACGTGTAGTACAGTACAAAGAAGACCCAGAAGGGGGTTTTAAGGGAAATCACCCATTGCCACTCAGACAGCTTCACTGCAAATTTCACAGCAAGCTGTGGTCTAGATACTAAATGCTTTATCACTCACTCAAGAGTCAACCTCTGGCCATTTTGCTGCAGTTAAAAAGGAGTAGTGGCAGTGCATCAGTTCTTTTAAGCGCTCTTAACTCCCCGAATCCTGTTGTTAATAAGTACCCGGCTTTATGATTCCAATATAAACCAGAAGGTCCCCCCCCACCCCTTCTGACCGGGATTTAAAAACTAGTCATCTAGCTACTCTTCACAAGTCAGAGCTCCAAAACAAATCAAGGTGTTCTTGAAATAATAGCATCTGAAATGATCCATGGAAGCATGAAAATGTTGTTGTTTTTTGCTGACAGACAGCAAAGACGATTTAAAAAAAACATTTGGCGCACAGGCAAAAATATGTGATGCTCATGCAAAAAGTGAGAAGCTTATATAGTTCTACTGCACAGATGTATAAGTGTTAACATCTTACTCGCTTATTACTTGTTTGTTTTTTTAAGGTTTCCCACACATCTTTTTTTTTTTTTTGAGCTTATGTGGTAATCAACAGCAAATATTTTAGGTTTTGGCAGATAGCAGGGAAACCAAGGAAAACTGAAGCTGATTTGTTGTTTCACATTAAAAAGAAATATCTTATCTCATAACTGAAAACCTAAAATCTGAAAAGCTGAATCTCTGGTTAGGACCAGACATAAAATGAGAAAAATTCGACGATATTCAGATTTTCTTTTAGTTCAGGCAGTATACAACAACAGCAATGTAGTCGTTTGCAATGCATATAGAAAGTCTTTAGAAGTAAGCGAACCTCCTCATTTGGGGAAGTGGAGAGAACATATGTAGTGGTGCAATATAATTTGCACCATCTAGTATGAAGGAAATCATGTTACTGATCATCAGTGGCATGAAACAAAGAGACCACTTCTGCTTCCCCCTGCACAGGAAGAGTCAACAGACGAGCTTTGTTGTAATCACTTCTGTCTTTGAAATTACATATATGACAAGATGACAGGGAGAGAGAGAGAGAGGGGCGCAGTATCCGGAGCTGTAATGCTCATGGCACAAACATGAAGTGAACACCAGAAATTGCGTGACTGTGATGTGTGACTTCTTAAAAAAAAACACTTTAAGCAAAATGCGCTATCAAGATAACGTGTGCGAGTGCGTTGTTGAATTTGTTTGTCATTTAGTGCTTTATTGCTACTGGATAGTCGAGAGTTTGCTTCCTGTCATTCTCGGCGTCTTTCCCCTTGGATCCCTCTGTAAATACAACGTGCACAAGTTGTTTCAGTCGAACCAGATCCAGCTCATTGAGGCGCCGTAATCCTGCTTTATTTTCCATCTGACAACTGCAGGCGTTCAGTTGCGTCTCGATTGCCCCTAAAGAATGCACTGAATCAATATTGAATATCTGTCAGCTGCCTTACTACATCTGCTCCGTCAGTTGTCACTTCCTTCGCCCTATGTGGAAACAAAGTTTCACAGCTCTTGTTTCCTTGCGCAACATTTCTCTTAACACCATGGTATAGAGTGGCTGAAATATTTCTATTGTGGTTTTTATTGGTGCATGATAATGTCGGGGTGAGGGGACGTAACTTGCACTATATCAAACACCTCTGAAGCTTTTCGAGTCTTAGTAGTGGAAGAAGTTTGTGCTTCTGAAGTGCATTTTCTCAGAATGAGCTGCAAGGTTTCAGCTCTGCTGCTGAATTTGACTTCTTGCTGCACCTAACTCCAGACTGTGACTCTGTAATACTCGGTGTATAAGAAGTGTATACTTATTTTGGAGGTACAGGAACATAAACGGCACCTAAATTTATAGTGTCATGTGCAAATTTTCATTCATCGGTCTGGTGTGTCATTTGTGTCGTGCACAATTAATTCTCTGTAGATTACTAATGTTGTGCAAATGTAAGTTGATCTTTCGCATGAGTCACACAGGTATAATGTTGCAGAAGCTGTTGTTTTCCATTTGAATGTCTTGTTGAGAAACTGGCTGATTGGAAAAACACATCTCTTGGCAATTGCCAGGATTCTTGTATGTGTTCTTATCAAGTATTCACAGCTATGTAAACACAAGATATGGAAAAAGGTTAATTTTCCTGTGAGTGGCACCATGGCTTTCAGTTGGAAGCCTCAAGAAACTGCGGGCCTGAAAAGTGGATACGCTGTTTACCCTCTCGTGCCTACATGTAATTATACTACCAAACCCGTGAAACTCTGGTGAGATTTCCTGTGTAATTCCAGTTAGCCGCACGCTGGAGAAAAACAACCTCTGTGCTCAAGAAAATACCTGTAATGATGAGGTATGCTATGCCCAGGTTTGCTGTGCTGGTCACATTTTCAAAGGGGATTCATAGATGTTGTCATCTGTAAGAAAAGCAAATGCAAGCCTGAGATATCAGCTGAAAAAACAATTATAGAACTGTGTTTGTGTGCCGCTGCGTTGCATGTAGTTGTGATACAGATTGAGCTAACCTCGAAAAGACGATCATTCATGCTTTCATTTAAAGGATACTCAATGAGTAGACGCAACACAAAATCTGAAGTTTGTGAAAGACAAAGATCGTGCCAGATGGTGGTTATCGAGATCAGTTTCTTTCATATATTAGTCAGCATAGCCGAATGAGTACTGGCGTACAGTCACTGCTGCTTCTTGTCATGACTGGAGCTTGGCATGTCCAGCACCTGCACTTGAATTTCATTTCCCCTCGTGCTGTCGACTCTGCTCTTATCTGTATGTGACTGATCTAAACACAGCCTCCCCAAACCCACGCCTCTTAGCATTTTGACCAGATTCTAGGTTAGCGGGGTTTAGCAGGGGATCTTTGCGGCGTCGTTACTGTCGATAGGTTGAAGGTCACTGCTTATAGTACAGCCTGCTTTGCATACCTGGGCACTTATGGAGCAGGTGTGTAGGAGAACAACGGCAACCTACGTGACTTTCAGAAAACTCCCCACTGTGTGTCTCACTCTTAAAGGGGAAAACACAGCAGTGAAGCCTCAGTGATGTGACACTTGTGTGAATATTAATTCAACCTGAGACAGCGTTGTCGAAAATCTTTTGCCAGTAGGCTGAAATTCATCTTGACTCCTAGCCAACCAGGTAAAAAACGTGATGGTTCTTCCTGTGATTTCACTTCCTCTTGTTGTTGAGGTTGAAACAGTTTGTCCTGTTCCTCGCGTGTTTTGTTTTGTTTGACTAATCCTTCACAATGTACGTTGCCTTTAAAGACTGTGTATTTTGTGTTTCACAGGAATCTCGAATTACAATTTGCATTTTTGTTAGTAATATTAAACATTTTGTTCTCCTTTGTGTTTTCCTTTTTTGAGTAGTCAGGGTAGCGCTGAGATTTTACAGAACTTTTGTTTATTCATAAATAGTGATAGTGAATAGTTTTCTTGCAGGATTATTGAAAGCAGAAAATCAAAAATGGAGAAACTACTAGATGAGTATCACGGGTGATCTGAACAGGTAATGATCTTTACAGAGAGTGGGAAGTGGCAATCTGACGCTCTGTTCTTTCTCTTCCTCAGGTCTTTGTAGGCTGTCAGCAAAGACTTGTACTCCCTCCTTTACTTCCACGTCTTGTGCCTCTCTGAACCAGCCACCTCTGCTACCGGCTTCGGTTTCTCCCCAACTGTAGGAAAAACCACTGAGACAAGAGAGAGGCCTCTGTCTTCAGAACTGCAGCCAACCTCTGACTGCATGTCAGCGAGCTCCTCTTTTTTTCACCTTTCACTCCCCCTCAGAAACCCACATTTCATCATAACCGTAACCTCCAGACCTACAGCGGGCTGCTAGCTGCCTCCTCGCAGGTTCAGTTGGCTATTGCTCCCCTATTGTTGACCCCTGACTGGCCTTCGACTGGTGCTCCTTCAGCAGGGGAGGGAGGGGAAAGAAGGCCTCTGAACGCTTTGCCACTTTCCCTGGAGATGAAGTTGCAGGCCGTCATGGAAAATCTGCACAGGCAGCAGAGGGCCAAGCTACTGATGGAGCAGCAGCTACAGCAGCAAGCCGCCTCCCAACAGACTCAGGTCCGTATGGCCGGAGGGAATGAGCTGATAGGGAGCCCGGCACCTGAGACAGAGCAAACTCAGATAGCGGCTCTTGCAGCCATGCGTGCCGCGGCGGCCGGGCTGCAGAGGGTGTCAGACAGCCCCATGTCGGAGCGCAGCAGTGGTGGTGACGAGGAAGGCGATAATGAGGACAACGATGAAGGAGAGGAGCAATACAAGGACATGATGGGGTCAGATGAAGAGGAACAGATGTAAGTGAATTTCTTTGCTGGACCTTTCTGAAAATTTTAGTGATTAGTTTCTGTGTGTAGTGTAGTTTTTCAATATATAAATGTATTTGTGACGCACACAGCAAACAGAAATGGGACGAGGAGGACTTTGAAGGTGAGATGGAAGAAGACTTTGAGGATGACCTTGAAGAGGAAGGTCTGCCTACGGGTCATGATGCAGTGGCCCCTGGCAAGGGCATCCTCCTGCTGCCTCACCGTCAGCTTAACCCCCATTCCCAGCTCCTGAAGGTCCGTCCCAGTGCTGAGCAGGAGTCCCGCTCAGCAGTGGGAGCACATCTGCATTCACATACCACGCATAGCCATTTGAGTGGGCAGGACCACGGAGACTGGACCTACGAGGAGCAGTTCAGACAGGTACCATCACTTTCTGGTCCATTACTGTGTGGATGTCTGCACCGACAATTAGAGGTTAAAGTGGGATTTGGCAGGTGGGGGAACCCTAAGGTCAGATGTGTGTGTGTGAGGAGGAACAGCTACGTTGTGCATTATATAATGCCGTGTTACATTTGCCATTGTGGCTTGCATTTTTCTCCAGCTTGGGGAGCAAAATGATCACACACTAACATATGTTTTTTTTCTGTGTCTTATTAATCGAGCTATTTGAATCACTCAGTCCACTTCTGTACCTCGAACACACCTTTATATCTACACCATGAACAAATCACAGAAATGAGACAAAAAAAGGAAGCGTGCAGGCAGGATCTTGGAGTGACCTCACTGACTCTGTGACACTGGCTAAAATGAGCCATTGCAGTTTGTGAAAATGGAAATGTGCCAATCAGATTTAATTGCTCATTAACCGAAAGTGTCTGAGCACCATTCTGGATCATTCTGGCCCACTTTAACCCCCCTGCTGACAACAATCTCCCAGATACCAGGCGATTATGTGAATGCAACTGGATGTACGTATTTCAGATTCAGTCCGAGCTGGGTAAAATGGTTAAACAAACTGGTGCGATATGATAAAAGTGAATCAGAGTAGAGGTTGTCTTACTATTAAGATGTGACCAATTCAGTAATAGCATTGTAAATTATAATACTCTGCCGTGCATAAACACTTATTTCTTATATCTTTGCCCCAGCTGTAGTTGCCATTTAAGTCTTTTGAAGGTCCGCAGCTTTAACTGTTGCTGTCATTACTGCTGATTGATGGTATTAAGGGCTGTAGACTGGAGGGACTCTGGCCAAAGAAGCAGATTAGTCTAAAATATTTGTTGTTTACCAGTGGGCCACATCTGGCCCTCAAGCCATTCACATTAAAACTCTATTGCACTTTCTCAGCGGCATGTGATGTAATCTGACCAGGGTGGGAAATTAGCACTAGCCACTGGGCAAAATGTTGATAAAGGCTAAGGTGAGGGTTTTCAGTTTGCCTTTGCCACTTCACGCTCTGGTCAAGGCAGATGATTGAAGAGACAATTTCTTCTGGTGGCAGCTTGGTGCCTGGTGAGATTTTTGATTTTACAACTAATATGGACTAAGAATGAAAGAAAGTTGTTCCTTGGAACAGTCTTGAAGGACTGGAAGCTGAGGAAGAGGAGCTCAGAGGGATCAGGAAGGGCTGTGGGTGGGTTAGAGTGCATGTTAACAGCTTTGCCATGCTGGCGTTTACTGTAAACATGCTAGTGGGCTGGATATTATGAGGGAGGCCCTGGTGGAATAAAGACGGGCTGTTTACGTGAAGAGATTTAAGACTGTCAACAGCTAAGTTTGGATAGAGGGCAGCTGTCGATAAAAGGGGAACGCAAGCGGGAAGACGGTTGGTTAAAAGTTTATTTCAGGTGATATAAAACTGAATTCTTTACTGTATTTACGGTATTTTTAAATTTGACACAAACAGGACACACAGATAATGCGGTTTTCCTACAAGAAAAGCAAAATACAAACCCTAATACTTAGATTAGTAGCAAAATGAGCTTTATTATTTTTAAAATGTGCAATTATGCAAATTGCAAAACTGCTCACAGAGAAGTATTTTTAGCCTCCTTAAATAAAAAAAACAACAAAACTACTTCTGCATGATGTGACAACTAAATGTTGTTTTGCCAGTTTAAAAATGTAATATACACTAAGCCGCCATCACATTCAGCAGTTTATTACATAATGAAAGCCACCATTAAAGTGCAACCTCACGTCCTGTCGCACAATTCTAACCATAAAACATATTTTATCAGGACAGATAACAGACAAGCTGCTAAACTGCTTCAGAGGAAAAGAGAAAAAGCTTTTAATACAATTAACTTTAGTTTTTATTTGTTTTTAAGTCAAACGTCTTTGCCACGTTGCTCTTAGCTGACATGTGCTCCAGTTTTAAACCAAACTATAGATTATGTCATTTAAGGCGCATTTCTTGTAATTACAGAGCATGTGGACTCAAACTCTCTAAAACCTATAGTCTGCTTCTCTAAATAGTCCACCCCTCCCTCTGTAAATGTTGTGTGAACGACTTGAATGGATACTTTTGGGTTTTTATTATTATTATTTTATTTTTATCATGGCACCTCAGTCAGCAGAGGATCAGACAGGGCTGTGTTAGTGCAGCAGACCGTTATATAATCAAGACAGTCAGCACCGTGACTGGTCAGATACCCAATAGATTGAGTAACACTGCGTCACGCCTACACAACTTAAAGCCTGAGAAGAGGGAACTCAGCATTGTGGCATGATATAGGGAATTGGGTAACAACAGTAAAATCTGTGTCGAGCTCACGGTGTTCCTCGACAGTCTTTAACGTTGTAAAACCAGGTTTTTCCAGTCTTGAACATCCACTTATTTTGCCCTCAGATGATTACAGTCGATGGAAATAATTGCAGCCGTGGCCTGGCACGACGAAGACAGTCTGTCCCCTGATAATTCTAACCTCAAGCAAATCAAAATTGTTGACCTCAGCCTTAATTTGTATGTGGCGTGCACCAATTTTATTTTGCTTCTTCTTTTTTTGTTCGGAACCTAATGTTTGTGGTTTCTCCCCGTCATGTGGAAAACGGTAAAATCTGCAAACGGCTTCAGCGCAAACTTGAGTTGACGCGCTCTGAGCGCATAGACATGCGCATAGCACAGTCATAGATGCCCCTGTGCAAAAAAAACCCCCAATAAAACCTGCTTATTAAGGGCTTCATGGGATTATATGTACCGTTGAGTATTTGTGCAATCATCTGAAACATATAAAAATACTGTATGATGCAGCTATCAAGGCCAGGAAAGCTACACCCACAAAAAAATCCCTGTCACCACCTGTCCATACCACCAAGCCCTCGTGGCAATTAAAAGACACGTGAGGCTGTAATTTATGTTGGTTAAAATATTGCACTTGTCATCACTGCGCAAAACGGGCAACTAGTGCTGCATCAGAGCAACCCTGAGCTGATGGTCCGTTTTTATCAAGATATCATGAAAAGTTTTCGGTGTAGACTTAATATCTCTATCACAGAAGGGGGCGAAAAGAGGGTCTGATGGGTAGCACTAACCTCCTAGCTTACAATTACATGTGTTCAGACATGTCATATGCTGGTAGGGTGCTTTGGAGGGCACTGGGTGGAGAGGAAGGGGTTAAGAGTGTACAGTTTATTTTGGGCAGGTGGGTGGAGGCTGTTGGAATGTGCCTGATGGAGGGTGATAATGTGGCCACTAGGAAGCTCAGATCCTCAGCAGAAACTTTGCGTGCCTCTATCAGTGCAGAGCAGTTGGAGCACTTCCAAACTGAAAACTGCCCTTTTTTCTTCTTTATGTTTGTACAGCACAAATAATGTCTCAGTGTGGCACCACAGGTCCATAGTAGTGGTTACAAACACAGGGGACAGGAGAGAATGTATAAGAACATTGTACAGAAACAGTTACAAAAAAATGCATCCTTAATCACTTTACAAGACAACAACAGGATCATAAAAGCTCTAGTGCACAATATAAATCCAATAAACGCAAGATGTGGATTCAGCGAACTAAAACCAGCCCACACCCAGCTTTTAGTCAAGGTTTGCCCCAGGCTGTGGTGGAAAGATATATCAGCAAACCTGCATTCCTGGTGGATCACCCAGCCACCTTCCCTCTATCTCGCCTCTTTCGCCTGAAAGGTCAGACTAAATGAAGCCGAGAGGTCTGCCCTGGTCGGATGTCTGATTACGCTGTGGTTTTAAATTAATTAATCAGACTATTCAAGGCATTTTGCCAGCTGCCTCATATCTGGCCGAGGCAGAGCGGTGCCAAGTGAAATAAAAGAGCGAGGATTTACACAGATATCAAATAATGCCAGGGTTGTTGGATTATTTGATTTGTATGTCTGGTGAAGCTATTTCAGTGATAGCGCCGCAAACGGAACACATGTATGAGCGTCCCTGATATGTCTGACTCTTGGAATTATCTGTATCAGTATCACACTCCATTTTTATTCCCAGCAAGTTATTAAATTAAGCCTATAGCTTGGAGACCTGCATGCATTTGTTTCCATCAATCTCCACTGAAATACTGGGCGATTTGAGTGGAGGCTTTGTTATGGCATAATTATTGATAAAAACTTGGAAAGCTTTGAGAGAGAGTTAAAAATCCAAATCAAATTAGGAATCGAAATTCTTACATAAAATGAAGGATAACTATTTATAGCAGCTTCATTTATTATTTCATGCATTCTGGTGTTGACCTGATCACCTTTTAGAAATACTGAGCTTTTCAAAACAAAGTTGATGTACAATAACAATCAGGTTTCAGTTATTATGTTGTCTCTTTGTGGTGCACATGCCAGCATAAAAGGCTAGCTTTTTTATGAACACTATCCTCCTCGGGCCAGAGGCCATGCAAAGCCTTTGAAGTATCCTGTCCTGTGTCTCTGTCTGCTTTAAACACCAGCAACTGGGCAGATGGAGCCCAGATGGACAGTAAAGAAGGGATGTCTTTAAAAATTCATGGCACTCACAGTGATCAGGGCGAATGGAGAGAGGGGGAAGGGGGACTGGCATTAAACATTCAATTGCTAACACACACATATATATTAGGAGGTATGGGGGCGAGGGGCTGTCTGTTAGTGACTACAGGAAGCGTAGCTCCAAAGAGAGCCAATTGGGAGCGACACTTATTGGGATTGCCCATCAGGTTTCTGCTGATACAGCTGCTGAAAGGTGCTCAGTGGGTTTATGTTCTACTTTAGCAAAGCCGTTTGTTCTGATTTGATGTAAGTGAGTTTCATTTATTTATCACAATTCTGTTTATTCCTTCTGCTTCTGTATAGCCCACAAGCTCCTGTTGAAGGGTTTGTAATAAAATGCAATGAAATGGAACTTAAACCACATCTTACTGCCCTTCTTGGATTCCATAATCAGCTGACCCTTTTACTGTTAATGACTGACTAATGTCAGACTATACGTCTGTGTTTGATCAATATTTCACATGCTATTGAGCTTTTATCCGATCCATCTGCTTGGTTTTATCATTAAGAAGCACAGCAAGCGATTACTTTTATCAAGTGCATCATTTGGATTTTCAGACCTAAGCCAGATATTCTGCAGACTCATTCCTACTCTAGTCTGCAGGGTTCAAAATGAATCAGCTCAGGCATGTTTCACTATGCTCTGAGACGCCTCTGTTTGCCATCTGTGTTTAACAAAGTGACAACACAGGGTTAATGGGCTCTGCTTATGTCATGAAAACAAAAGGCAAAGGAATAAGGCCACAGCAGCACGGGAAGACCTCTCAGTCTTCCTGTTGAAGGGAGGAGGTGGAGCAGCAAAGGGGGTAGGTGTGACAGGAAAAAGACCGTCAGTTGGCGCTGGTCTTTGAACCGCTGCCAAGTAGAGCATGTAGTAAATGCTCGTTTTGACTGCGAAGCCCTGCGGAGCATTTGAATTGTGTCCAACTCCTAGTGTGCTTCATGGAGCTGATGTCAGAAAGTGTACAGCCATGGGGATTCTGGAAATTGGCAGGAACTCAATATGGGGGAGGAGAGGTGGGGGCTGCAGCAGGAATGTAAACAAAGATCGTGTAAAGGCTGAGGCTAGCTCTTTCATCCCTTCTTTTTTCTCTGGTTGCTAAACGTTGCTATTTTTGTGTAGGCAGCTTCCCTCACGACATGTATTGTCTTTCTCAAATGTATCAAACATATAAGCCTTTGTCAAGAATGAGGAAATTGCTTTTCTAAGCTGGGAAGACCCAAGATGCTCCACATTCTTCATATTTGTAACTTTTTAGACCCTGTTTTTCCTTTAGAAAGGATTACATGGATGCTGCTTCATTCTTTCTTTCTTTGCTCTTTGTCCCTCCATTAGAAACTGTTTTTTTCCTGCATTCATACAGAAATAGATATGTGCTGAATATTTTGTGTCCTCGATAAGCACTCAACAAAACCAAAGTGGCTTCTTTACCTACAAGGACACTGATAGGCATTCATGTGAGAAAAAGCACTATGTGGATATTGAAAGCTTTCATTTGTAGAATACTCAATTAAGAAATAGGTAAAAGAGAAATAAGATGTGCGCAGCTGTACATTTTCAAGGTCTGAGATTGCTCTTTGTCTCAGAGCGAAATGAAACTGTACAGGAACGCACTGGAACAGAGATCTGCGTGCTTTGAAATGTGGCTTAAATGGTCTATGCAATCAATAGGCCAGGCATGCTGCAAAGCAGAACCCCTATCTCAGACATAGTTTCATAAAAGACTCTGTTAGTTCCTTGATCCGTCATCATCACATTAGGCTCAAGCAAGAGCACTCAAGCTGCCCTGTCTTGTCAGTATGATAATAGCTGACCTTTAATCATTATATGTGTATGAAAAGAAGCCGGGGTTGCCTGTTCACACCACAGATATAAATGGTCATTCACGATGTGTATTTTACACCACTACGACGTGATAATAAACCCTTTTCCACTGCGGATACTTTGACATGTCAAGGCAAGAAAATAAGTCATTTTCACACATGAACTTTGGACCGTTTTGGAAGAATGAGGTTGCTCCGGCTCACATGTAGCAGGAAATGGTCAGATTCATATTTAGATCACCTCTCAAATCAAGAAGGTCAAAGAGCAAATCTCAAGTTTTAGGCGATTGTGGTGCACATACACAGAACACTACACAGTTGTATTCATATTTAGTAATAAGGGGGAGGATGGATTTTCTCACTTGCCACTATTTGCAAGTGCTTGCTGAAAGGGGGCCGTCTGATCCTTGGGATTTCTCTTTAATATTGTATAATATACAATATAAAGCACAGCTATTGTGAATTGGCTCTTTATAGTTAAAATGGACTTTTTTTAAAATCAGCAAAGACCAGCTGAGAGCTCATGAGCGCCTGTTATGCTTCACGGTCACCTTAGTCAGCAATCTTGGGCAGTAATTACAAGGCAGTGATGCTTTAGGTAGGCCATGTGACATAAATCTTACACAGTTTGGCCTTGTATTTAAGGCAGTCGTGATGCCATGTCAAATAAAAAAATATGATTTTTACCGTGGTGATAGAAGTGCCGTTGAAGCTGTTAGTCTTTGTGTTTAACTTGCCATGACAAGATTTTTTTCTTTTTTTCATGTGATGATATCTTCACATGAAAACATGGATGCTTCAGATTTTTCCAAAAGTGACATCAGTCAGTGCCTAAAGAGAAAGAAAGAGAGGCTTGCTCCTGTTCAGGCCACAGCCCAGCCCCATGTTGACTGGAGTGGGTTTACTCCATCTCCTAAGAGCCACACGCACAGCTATCTGCTCTCCATGTGGGCACAGTGGCCCATATTAGTTTTTAAGGCCACTGTTGTTAACCATTAAACCCTTTGCCTTGCCTATCAATCATACTGATTGACAGCCCAAGCACCCAGCCAAGTGTCCATCCCCCCCCCACAGCAAGGTGCTCCACACTGAGCTATTTTTAGTCCAGTTCTGTTTCCTGATGATGTGTCTTTTATGTCTTTGTCTCAGTGTGTTGGAACAAAGGTATAAACCCTCCTCTGAGACATCCTGCTTACCATCTTTGTCCTTATCTTACTGCCTTCAGACGCGAGCATTATCATGGCATCTGCTCTGGCGCTGAATAAATACCTTCATCTTTCATAAGGCACTCATTAGAAGACTATCTAGGTCACGCTTTTGCTATTTTTTTTCTTTTCTTTTTTTAAGGCAAGGCTGGTTTGCGTGTTGACTTATGGAGACTTAATAGGAAAATAATAGTTTGAGCCAAATTGAAAAGACCGAATGCTCTGTGTCAGTTACTTAGCTACTGTTTGCTAAGAAGTCAATTTATGAGCTTAAATTGCTGCTACACCCACTTCCCCTGCTTTTCCGCCCATGCAGCTTTGCCTTCCTCAGTTTCGAGCATCCATCAACGTAATGCTACTCATTAGCAGTGCGGTTACAAAGGATTGCTTACAGCTACCTACTACACATCAGGCTCTGGGGGGCCACCTGGCTGCTATTTCTGATTCTTATCCAAATCCCTAAGCCACGGCAGCTGACCTGATAGTAGCAGGAAGGAATTTAGTTTGTGTAATCGCGGGAGGGTGCTCATTCTGGTTTAATGTCTTGTCTTCATCAACTGCCTTTCACCTTTTTCTCATGTCAGCAGGGGATAGTGTGTCTCCAATAACGACCAACAGAAGCTGAGCATTAAATCCTTTGGCAAAGCCCTGAAGATGTGGTCTCGCTTACAGCCTTTCACACCATAAAGAAACTATGCCCTCACTGTTTGCTGAATTTCTACAGGTGTTTCCCAGCAAAAGGAAAGCTTGTGGTGGTTTCATGGAAATGAAGTGGAATCATTTTTATTTTGTAGTAAAACACCTTTACCTAGTTTTGCTTTTCAAGTATTTATTTAGTTGTTTACTGCATTTCCAAACTGATATAGTTCAGCCATGGAAAGCTTTGAAATATGCCCTTAATCTTAAATCATTCCCATTTATTAAGGGTCCAGAAGAAATAGGAGTTAAATATTGCTGGTGTTGTACCACAGTTGGCACATTCAAAAAAACATGGGTTTTATTCAGTAGCTATGCAAACTACTCATGTCCCATTCTTGGTTTCTTTTTCTAACTCTCTTATCGCTGTCTGCCATTTTTGGGCCACATGTGACTGTTGCAGATAAAGCAACAACAGTTACAGTCAGCCACAGCGCTGGTGTTTTCACGCAGGCTGTCAGCTCCTTGTCCTCAATCGATGGAGCTGAATTTATGAGGTCAGTTCGGATTATGATCTCCTTTGATCCAGTCTGTCAATAAAACAGCGTTGCGAGCATCAGCAGGGCGACAGCTCTATTGTTGCTGTAAATTGTGTGCTTGTGGGGGGATGGAGAAAGGCAGGGCGGAGGGCAGAGCAGGCAAAGATGGATTCGTTTAAGATGTCAGTCCATGGGGGCATGTCAGTGCATACAGCACACTGGTTTGTGGTGCTGTCACCTCAGTCGATTAAGTCATTTTTCAGATGAGGAGGCAATTGGAGGTCAGACTGAGGAACAGTGGGGGGAAATAAGGAGTGGTGGTTAGAGCCCCCAAAGTAAGAGTCGCGACGGTGTCGTACTCAACTGAATATCTTAAAAGTGTAGGGCTGGAGCAAAGGACCAAGATCACTTTGATTATAGTTGTGCCATGGGGCATTGGCTTTGGCCTCTGCTGCACAAAATAATTGAACACTTCTAAAAGCTGTTTTATTTGCATCCATGTATTTGAGGAAACTACCCACTGATGGGCAGACAGCCAGTCTAAATAGGTTCCTGGAATTACTATGCAAAGAAGTTTTATACATTTACCTTGTTTTAAGCACATGTCGTCATCTGTTTTGCAATTTTGCTAGAATAGGTTGTGAAAGCCTTTTGAAAAAGGAATATCACATGTGTTCATTTTTGATAAAAGAAAGGTGTGTATGTATTACAGCAGTTGGTTTACTTTGTTTACCTGTTGTACGTTTTCAGCCACTGCAAAAGTATAAATATCTTTGCCTCTCTAGTATTGTTGAAAGGTCTTGAGCCACACCCCATTTCTTCATATCAACCTGGGAAAATGGAAAATAGGTGCAGCAATTTATCGAAACGTGCAAACACACATGGAAATATACTATATTGGTTTGTACAATTCTAATGGGTTTGAAAGTCAATATTTGGTATGATTACATTTATCCTTCAGCGCAGCCAGAAGCCAGTTGACTTGTAGTTTTTACATTTTCAGGACTAGTTTTCAAGCTACTCTTCTTTGGATGTTGGCTGCCTTTAGTCTTGTTCTCTGTCAAGATGATCCCACACTGCTTCAATAAAGGTATTCCTGTATGCTTTGTATGTAATGGTATGCCATATGGCATATCCCAGCCTTTTCTCCTTGTTTCCTATCCTTATGAATGGCTTCTCAAGCCCTCCACAGAGACCATTTCTGACGAGGCTCTGGTGCACAGTATATATAGTCCAACTAAAGGGTCAGTATTATTAAAGCCATGATTTTCAGATACTGCTGTATAGTTTTAGTCTCCGTATTCCTTTATCCTACACTTGTCCAGTTTCCTCTCTTTCTTAAGTACACAATGCACACCATGCTAAGATATGTTCAGTTTTCTGATAATAGCTCATTGGGAGTCACCTTGTTGGTGCCAAAATACCATTTTACATCTGTCAAACTGTGCTATCTTTGGCATTTTTGATTTAGATTCAACTAAAGAAACCAAAAAAAAGGGGGAGGCAGGGTTATATTTTCTGACAGGCTGCTAGTATCAAAGGGCCTAAAAATAATATACAGGGAGTGCAGAAGTATTAGGCAAATGAGTATTTTGTCCACATCATCCTCTTCATGCATGTTGTCTTACTCCAAGCTGTATAGGCTCGAAAG
>NW_024582550.1:384471-414807 GCF_018398535.1 Haplochromis burtoni | reverse complement strand
TAATGAGTTTTTTGGGTTCATTGAGAACATGGTTGTTGTTCAATAATAAAATTATTCCTCAAAAATACAACTTGCCTAATAATTCTGCACTCCCTGTACTTTAATAATAATATAATTTAATAATAATATAATTTAAGTACAAAAATTCCAAGATGGCATGAAATATGAAGTCAAAGTCAAATTATGAAGACACAAGGGGTGGCTCCCTCTATCCTAGACTAGGTCTGGGTGCTTTATGTCAAAATATATTAGATTTGCTAAATGCAGAGCACATACATTGCTTTTTTTAATATTTGGAGTCAAGGTTTAAAGCAATAGTGTGAATGCACTTAAGTTTATTTATTTTTTTAATCCTCCCTCTTCAAAAGTATTATATCATGATAAGCACTGACGGCCCACGTCTGTGAACTCTGCACACGGAAACTATAATTTCAGTTGTGCTGACATTGTTTGATTAGCAGATGAATGCTGGATGTGTCATCGTAAACAAGAACACGAATGGAATCTGATTCCTTTTCTTTCAAATGTCACACAGTAAAAACAGAGTTCCTTTCTTTTGTTTTGTGTTTTTTAACCAGCGTCAGTGAATATTAACATTACCGTAAAGGTGTTAGTGCCGATCAAATGCAATGCAGGGTATTGTGTTTTGTAGCAGTATTGTGCTTATTAAGTTGGACGATGCCTCAGTCTTCCAGCCTTGCTCTATAAGGAAATGAAGGCTGACTGTACATAGTGTTCTGACTTCTGCTCTAACACGTTTCAGCCTATAAAAATAGTGATCCACCTCCACCTCCATACCCCACTGAAACCTGTAAGCTGGCCATCTTAAAATAAAATTCCTGTCCAAGCTGAACACAGTGATACAGAAAATAACAAAGAGTATAATCCAAACGTAAGTAAATTATGTTGTGTTTTCTGAATTAGGCGTTAGGTGTTACTGCGTGTGCTTCTTTTGTTATGGGTGGTAGGGGGGAGGCATTTGGTCGCCTGTAATGGTGATGAAGACTCAGCAGTATCCTGAATGTGTGAATGTCTCAGGCCGCTCTTTTTTTTTTTTTTTTTTAATGATCTTGCTGTGATGACAACTTTAGTACTCACACATTGTCATCTTTGCAAGTGACAAACCAAAAACCAAGAGGAAACACTTCATCTCGTCTAAAGCCTTGTCAAATAACTGAAAACAGTTATTTTCAGTTCTAGTCATCTTGTTAAAAAATATCATCTGGTATAGCAAAGTAATTAAAGAAAAACAGTGTATAGTTAATGTTGAACTCAGTTTTTCTGCCTTTCTCATTTAAGCATATTGTAAACTAGCTGCCGGGAACATCCCTGATTTGAGTATAGCACATCCTTTATTTTTGTTTTCTCTGTCAACCCAACTGCCAATTTTAGATACCAGCACCTAATGTTGTATAGGTCTTCCCTGTGCTGTCAAAACAGGACTTTTTAAGTGCTGTCCTGTGGTATCTGACACTGGGAGTCTGCAGTGGGTCCTTGGATTATTGTTGATTGCTGACAGGCTTATTCAGGGTCATCTTGCACACACTCATTAGATTTGGATTTAAGGAGTTTGAAGCCCGGGTTAGTGCCTTGTGCTCAAAATGCCTTATTCCGTTTCATGAGATTCTGTTGAACTTTTGGGCTTTTACAGATGATAACCAGAGGTTGTGCTTCACAGAGGCAGTTTATCAATATAAAGGGAGCTAAATAAAGCAAACCAGTGTTAACACATGCATGCTGACTGAGCACTTCAACCACGGTTACATATACAGTATACTCCTTTTAACACAGCCTTCTAGAAATTACGCCATACTAGACCTTCCATTCAGATTAGGTGGGGCAATGCAAAGACAAAGATTAATATGATGTTGTGAAACTGCTCCTTTGACACTGGCTGAAGGGGTTAGTACTGCCATCCATAGCTGCTGAAAAACAAAGATTCCTGTTGAATGAAATGCATACAAAGGGAACGTTATAACACACACAACGAGGTTATCACTGTGCATTTCAAGTGAATTATGAGCTTCTATAGTGTCGTGCTGCACAAAACCAAAGAAGCTCATTCACTTTATTAAGCTCCTTTGCATAATATAATGAGAACAATGCATTCAACCCTCAGCTGTCATGAAGTATACAATATATTTGTTAGTTTAAACTATATAATAGGTTATATCATGGCCTAAAGTTCAACCCTCACGTCGCCTCTGACCTATTGCACATGAAGTTAAGTTAAAGAAGGAAAATAAAATGTTTTATTGTGAGACTTAGTCAACACAGTAACGTTTGCATTTTTAACATGGAATGTTTTTTGTTTGGAAAGCTGAAGAATTTGATGATAACTTGTCTGTTATTTCTATCTTAAGTCAAATTTATGACTTTTATAGAGGCTCTTTGTTTTGGACCAATTAGCCTTTTACCTCTTTAATAACATTGTGATGCATTCAGCTAGGTTCAGACATTCACCCGCTGCCAATTTATTCCCTTCAACACTCAGCGCTCTCCTGCTGACACCTTTGGGAACATTTCCCAGACATTAGCTGAGAAGTGGGGTACACCCTGGACAGCATAGACCACTGCCTTCCATGTAACTAATCTCACTGGGTATGAAAATTGTTACTTTTTTTCCATCCAAGTGTTCTACCTTTTTCTAGATCGTGTTTTTAATCTTACCTAGCACTTAAAGCATGTTTAGCACTCCAGTCTGCATCCGGAGACACACTTTAACATCGTCTCACACAGACTGATGGTAGGATTTATAGTGCCCAAGGACATTTCAGATATGTAAAGACAAGAACTGACAACAACCTTCTGAATAGTAAAGTGCTTTAACATATGCAACAAGCTTCTTGGTGGCTATACGTGATAACTGGGTAACCAGTGAGGACTGTATTGGGACCATACAGAAGATGTGACTGAAACAAATGGCCTTATGTACTACCACACCCCACCTTGTCCATTTCAAACATCAAAATTTATCTTGTATGATTTGACAGTAGGATCATTCAAAAAAGAAAAATCAAATGGCTATTGGGCTTTATTTTTTAAAAAAGTGTATGTGCCCATTTTTGAATTATTTCAAAAATTATGTGAATTATTTCCTTGTATAGTTAAGTTACCTGCTGCACCCCTGGAAAAAAAATACTGTCAAAGTGATGCAATTTAGGTTAGATGAGAAGAATAGAAAGCCACCACAAGCATGAAACGTTACTACTTTTTTCTTCTGTCTTGCTCTGACCTACTGTGTGTTACAGGTGTGTAGGTTAGCGTGCATGTGTTTGTGTGTCAGCCTCACCCCAAGGTGATGAGCAGGTGTAAGGAAGCATGTAGGTGATACCCTTGACTTCTCTCAGTTTTTGGTTTTCAGTTGCAAGCCTCTATTATCTGCTATGTGACACTTGTGTGCCAGCACACCTGCCATTTGCATTAACAGTGGTGCGGCCAGCCCCTCTAAAAACACACACACATGCACTCCGACTGCACTGTTATTGTCACTTCAGCGAGGGCTGCAAAGGCTGCTCTTTGGTTACTGATTATTTGTAGTATAAAACCACTTTGTTTTTGTTCCGACCCTAGTTTCAATTCATATGTAGCCGGCTGTCACTGACCTACATACACAGGGTGTCAGGGTGGGAAACTATCAAGACAGCAGTAAAACAATAAATCACTAACAGAGTAGAGTACATTTGGTGACCTTTCTACTGTCGCAATTTACCCCCATAACACTCCTGTCTTTAGCTGTAATTATGAGTTTACTGCTATAAGTACAGTTATATGAATTCCCACTTAAAAGAGCTTCAAAGAGCTAGTGCAAGTTTCAAAACACAATAGTCATCTCTGCAATCCCAGTTGTCTTTTTTTGTTTTTTCTAGAGGATTGGAACAAGGGGCATGAACCCTGTGCTACCAGTTGGCCCAGTTTCTAGTCGTTTATCTAGTTTCTAGTAACAGCGCTTTAATCCAGGAGAGGCCCCTGCCCCGGTGTGCATACTATAGACATGAAAGTCTATACAAGCCTAAAACATCCACACCCAGCTCAGCCTGATAGATACTCTACATATGTAAGTAGGTAGGGTGGTAAATCTACTCAAGGGTCATAAATACATAAAACCGTGAGATGGCCAGAAACAGAAGAGTGTTAAGGAAGTAAGACACAGGCCAGCAAAAATGGAAAATTATACAGAAGCTGAATCAAAGTGGGAAAAAGCCAACAGAAAGAGTTAATGAGTTGCTTTGCAACCACATGTTTCACAGTAACTTCAGTGCAGCACAGAGTTGTTTTTTCAAGTCTGTGCAACTTTACTGCCGTTCTTTCATTTGGTGTTTAGATGTAGCACGGTGGAGCAAACCCTCCTATAGGTTTACTATCAATCGCATTGTTTCCATACTCACTCATACCAAGTCAGTAGATAGAGTACAGCAAAACTACAATCATGATTTATGATGTGAGTGAACTAGAACTAAAAAATAACTCATATCTTAAAATGTGGATTGTTGCCTCTATTAGATTAAGAGTATTGCAGTTCAAGTAGACATTTATGCAGTTTTATACTAACTGGATTGGTTATTTGGCTTTAAAACAATATTGTTAAAGTATAGTTAAATTGTTCGTTGTTGCTTAGCAGGACAGACTACCTCACCCACATCTATCATCAGTGAAACCTGGATGAAACCTGAACCTGGATATGCACAAGCATACTTTGTTAACACGTTTCAGACTTCACTAAAGATTACTCACTTGATTAGTTTGCAGAAAGACTGGCAAAAATAAGCACGCCACGGTCTTTGAGTGCTGTAACACTAACACATGAAAATGTTACCTTTAACTATTACATCAGGTGAGACCTTTCAGTTTTTTCATTTATCATGTGTGGCGTATTTAAATCTACAGTAGCGATTTCCATTGTCCTGCTTTGTTACCACATCGTGAGCATTAAATGGGGAATGGGATCTGAATGCTCCCCTCTAGAGAAATATTTATTGGTGTGATTAGGCAGGAGAGAGCAAATAAAGCAACATGGGGAGGGGGTGGTAGCTGGGGAGAGGGTAATTTCTAAGATTTATGGCGCGGCACTTCACAAAATGCATGCATCCTGTAATTAAAACTCCCCCTTTGCCTCCAGCAGGCGTCTACATTAGTTGGCATCCCCCACAGCCCTCTCCGGCCCTCTGTTAACCCTTACCCACTAGATAATAAGATCTCACGACTGCTTGGCGTCACTAATTAGAGCTGAATGCCACAGAGAGGGGCAAATTTGGTAGCAAGATACAGGAACATTGTGCGATAAAGGCTTTCCTTTTATCTTTTCTTCTTCATGTAGCAAGCACAGGTTACAGGACAATATGGAGGATTATTTTACATCTTTTTACTAACTCGTTTGATAAATTCTTTGTTGCATATTACTCTTTGACCCGGTGCAGGAAGGTCATGAGAATTTCCCAAGTCAATCATGCGTTGCTTTCATTTTGTCTAATGGCACGTATCCTATTGTACACACCCTAGATGCTTTGTGTTGCATTCCTATGGGAATGCTGCTTTCATGACTTGTTACTTTTCTGCAATGGTGGGTTTTTTTGTTTTGTGTTTTTTTTGTTTTGCGTATTAACTATGTGGAGGCGTCTGCCGGCTGCTTGTTTTGTCCACCAACACACCAAAATCCAAAGAGCTGCAATTTGCTATCAGACAAAATGTTCACAATGGTTATTTGCGTCAGCTTTGTGCTGAGCCGAGTGATTTCCTGACGTGATATCAAACGCGCTTCACGGGCGTCTGCAACATCAGGGTTCGTGGCTTGGCTGCTGTTTTGGTGGCTGTGTAGTAACAATACGCCTTGGTGCTATTTTCTGTGGTTTTGTTTGGTGGTGCTCAGTTGTACATTGTGTTTCACAACCTTCTATTTTCAATAACACATTATGAAACTCCGTGACCTCACTTATGCACGGTGTGATGTACAGTTGTCGATACTCTCGCGCTTTATCGAGCCTTGTAAATATAACTGCGGACGCCGCTGAAGTTTGAAGATGGCGAATGTGTGCCTGCTGCTTTCTCGCTTTCGAATAAATGCGAGCGTGTAGTAAACAGAACTCTAAGAGGATGTTTCACAGTCACGTTGAAGAAACTAGGCAGGAAAAAAAACATCCATAGGCTCGGTGGCCTCATTGTCACCCCCTCGAGTAACCCGCTTCACTTTTACTGCCAACTTTCACTGAAGTTTCCGAGGCCCCAGGCCCCGCTAACAGCTGTACCTAATCAAGTCCTCATCAGGCCACAAGGTCTACTGTGTCTCTCAGATCTTCTTATTATCAGACGGAGACCCCCACCTCCCGTCTTGTTGTTGCATATTACAGCACTGACTAATCATTCTCCATATTTTAAAAATACTTTTATTGTAGTCTCAGAATTTAAAAACACCATCTATCCACTGTCTCTTCACAGCTCTATGAACTGGATGGAGACCCAAAGAGGAAAGAGTTTCTGGATGACCTCTTCAGCTTCATGCAAAAACGAGGTATGTTTTCATATCCTTGTCCCCCTGTGTCAAATTTGATTTCACTAACTATAGGACGTCCTATTTATTCCATTTCTTATCTTGCTGTATCACATATCCCCGCCTTATCTCCGGCCGCTGTCGTTGGCAGCTTCTTAATGTGATGAGGAGAGAGGATGATCACCCACCCCCTTCTTTCTCTGATATATGACACAGCACTGTCTACTCATCTTTCACTGGCATGGGTGGGGTCTTTATTCATTTCAGCGATGATTGCTTTATGGTCACACAGCAAGTCGGCGTTCCCAGGCTATAACTAGAAGGAACACACTGTATCGATGCTTGAGGATGGATTAGTTTACCTTCCCATCCTGCAGGCTGTCCGCATAGCTCGACCCCCACTTCTAACACTACACGCATAACCACTTTTCACTCTTCTTATCTAAACACCTAACAAGAAAAGTGAATAGTTTGTATTTTCTTGTGTTCAGTGTGCTAACGCCAGACTGCCAACTTGAGATAATTATTTTCTTGAAGCCGTGTTGATTTCACAGGATGCTAATGGCTGATATGATCAGATCAGTGGGCGGACGACTGACATGGGAGAAAAGAAAAGTTTGCTCGTGACTGAAAAAACAAAAAGCCAAGCAGTAGTAGATGTTCACACAGCCTCTGGTAGTGTGCTCCTAGATTCTGAAAGCGCCATCTCTAGGCCATTATAAGAAATATGACGTGAGAATTATAATCACTGAGAAGACAAATTGATTAAAAAAAATGCTTTGATTGGTTTGGTTTTTCAGCCAATATAATAATAGCAATTATACAGCATATTAGTAATGTAAATGAAAGCGTTTTATTCCGTACTTTGACCTTGAGCAATAACTAAATTCTAATAATTTTCTCAAATAAAATCAAAATAGCTGTCACAATTACTCTGCCTTTTTTCCCAGACATTTTTAGAGCAACTTCTTTCTCATCAGAGTTTGTCTTAGCTTGTTTCCAATTATCTTTACTAGCTGTAAATGAGTCACACGTCTAAGTTTTGATAAACTGCCCTTTGGGTATAAAAACCTGTTTCTTTGGACATCCCCTGAACCCCCTTAACCCCGCCCTCTGGTTTAAAAGAAAAGTTATTTTAAAGAAGATTTCCAAGTAGTATTTTAAATGTGGATTTGGAAAAGACAAAGTTTATTGTGCAGTAGTAGAGTTTCTAATTCCCCTAATTAGATAAAGATCCCCTTTTCAGTTCTGAGAGGAACCACAAATCTCTCTGGGGTTGTGTCAGGGAGGGCAGCAAGTGTAAAAGCTAAACACGTGGAGTTGCCCACAGTGGCGTGCCCTTGTGAATAAGCTGAAAAGTATCTAATGATAATAACGTGTTGTTGTAATTGAAATATTAGATATTTAAGGTAAATACTTGTAAAAATGACAGTTTTCAGTGGAAAAATAGTTCCAGGTTTTGAAATGTAAGAATTCAAAGTTAAAAAGTGAGGGCTGACCTCTGAACCCCATCAGGAGTGGACTGGAAAAAAGCGTGGTCATACAAGGACACAAACCACTGACGCTCACAGGAGTTTGATATATTTGATGCTTGTTCGTTTCTATGTAAAGCCGTTAATGTCATAAGTGGTCTTACTCTGCCCATTGTTTTGTATTTTAACATCTAGCCAAAAGACAGTAAATTGTTCTGAATCTGGTTGATTATTTGTGGGGTTGCCTGGATGCCAAGTTTGTTGGTTCAGCTCAAGGGTAAAAGCAAACCTAGTGTAGTTTCCTAGCACGGGCGAAGCATCTATTAGATCTGCGCGTTGGTGAGCTCCGCCACTCGACCGCAGCACCGTCACTCTGAGCACTTAAACAACACCTTGCACTGGCAAATTACTGTTTGCTAATACTGAATGGTAAAAGTGTGGTCTTTTAATCGTGACAAAAGAGCCAAAGAAGGTTTTGCTACAATTAAGTTGTGAGCTTAAACATGTAAAATGAATGGGTGTGACCGCGCACCACCTTTATTGGCTAAAGGGAGACAACTGTTATTTCAGGTACTGTTGTTTGTCTTTGATGTTATTTCATATGTATTTTATTGGTGGAGCATGACTGTATTTTTTTCCTGTTTCCTGTTGCTGCAGGAACCCCAGTGAATCGTATTCCCATCATGGCCAAACAGGTCCTGGATCTGTACATGCTGTACAAGCTGGTAACAGAGAAGGGTGGCCTGGTGGAGGTTATTAACAAGAAACTGTGGAGGGAGATCACCAAAGGACTCAACCTGCCTACCTCAATCACCAGTGCAGCCTTCACTCTTCGCACACAGTCAGTATACAAACACTCGTTTAACTGGTGCTTAAAGGTTACTCAGGGCGTTTTCACACATGTAGTTTGTTTACTCTGGCCCGACTTTGGTCATGAGTTTGTAAACTTGTAGTTTTTCCTTTGGTTTGGTTTGACTTCACATGCAGAAGTCCAAAATGCATCCGTTACTACAAAACATGTAAGAATGTTCAGTCCACTCATTTGCCGGATGTGTCTGAGGCGGGAGCAAGAAAAATAAATACAGGAAGGTGGTGCCGTGTTCTGGTCTACTGGAGAACATGGAGAATTTCTTTTCATTTCACGGTTAGTTGTTAGCACATCCATAGTACCTTTCCGCATTAAGAATACAAAGCATACATGGCTACGGGACATTTTTTTTTACCTGAAACGTTTAACGTACACCTGATAGTTGGTTCGCATCATTTTCACACCTTCTCCAAAGGGTCTCGGTGCTGTTGTTTTGGTCCACACCCAAGTGTGATTACTGTGTTCACAACCAGACACACCAAATGGGGAAACAGAACCAGTGTCCGATTTAAACTGACTAAATACCGTGTGAAAATACCCTTAATAGCACCCTTTATTAATTAAGCAATTAAGCAAGAGTTAGCTAAAGTTAAATCATTCCATACTTGTTGCTGTAGAAATTAATCCCTATATTAAGACTGATCACTCCTAGTTAGCTGAAGTTGGGCCAGACTTTGTCTTCGAAAACTCAGAAGGGCACACCTGTTGTGCACTTTGTTGATTTCAGATACATGAAGTACCTGTACCCATATGAATGTGAAAAGAGGGCACTGAGCAACCCCAACGAGCTTCAAGCAGCCATCGACAGCAATCGACGGGAGGGCCGGCGACAGAGCTTTGGCAGCTCTCTCTTCACCTACTCTCCCAATGGGACTCCCACCATGCTGTCCTCGCCGAAGCTCCCCACGCCCAGCATGGGCTTAACAGTGGGCACCAACGGGACCTCGCTGGGTCACATCCACAAGATCAAGAAAGGTGAGATTTGCTTATTGCGCTACATGCACATCGAAGAAAATTTACTGTTTGAGGGACATGTTCTTTGATGTTGATTGTTTTGAACAGTGTTGGTCAAGTTACTTGAAAAACCCCAAAAAGTAATCCCGTTACTTTACTGATTACTTATTTTCAAAAGTAATTAATTACTTAGTTACTTAGCTACTTAGTTACTTTTTAAAAACATGATTTACAACCTGAGGAGGTGATAAAGCAATAGATCTGTCAACCCAATTCTACTTTTTCTGCATAATCCATCATACAAAATGTAATCAAATGGAAAAGTATCTTTTTTTTTAAACTTATTTTATCAGTTTTAATCTTTTAACTTCATGCATGAAGCAAAAATAAAATTATATGCACCGTTCTCTGACTTGAATAAATTTGTTTAACATTTAAACCTATTTTCTGCACATTCCAGCACATAAAATAAAATATTTTTTGTGTTTACACTCAGTCTTTCAAATAGATGCAAGTGAAACACAGCAGAAAATAAATAAAGTCAAAGACTAGCGGTCCTTTTGCTCTATTTTCACCTGTAAAGCAGGAGTAGGGTAGGCGGAGGTTTACCCTGGTGCAGGTGTGCCGCGGCGGTCAGTGGAAGAATCCGCGAGTTTCTCTGTGAATTTCCCATTAGTCGTAGCGCACTCGGTGCTTGTTTAGGGTTTTTTTTTTTTCGCTGTAAAAAGAAGTTTTCTTCCCACGCACAGTGGACAAACAATGTTTTTGTAACTTTTTATGGAATCAAACTTAAAGTAAGGTCAGTACTTCCACGCTTTAAACGCTGCACGCTCATACTCTCTCCCACAATCGATATGTGATCCATTGTTGATCTGCACACAGCTGTTGTCACTAACGGCGCACTCGCTTACGTCACTGTCGTGAGACATTCTCGCAAAAAACACGGTTTTAGTAACGCAGTAACGCAGCGTTCCTACGGGAAAGTAAGGTAATCTAATTACCGTTTTTGCAATAGTAATCCCTTACTTTACTCGTTACTTGAAAAAAGTAATCAGATTACTGGTTTTGAATAGTTAAATAGAGATGGACCGATCCGATATTACGTATCGGTATCGGTCCGATACTGACCTAAATTACTGGATCGGATATCGGAGAAAAATAAAAAATGTAATCCGATCCATTAAATATCACGAAAGCACCTCACAAAACTTGCAACACGCCGTAACTCACCTCAGAACGTTAGCACGTCGGAGCAGTATGCATCACGTGATAGAGCGGCTGTGGCATGCGGGACCTGTGGTGGTCTGGATAGCATGTTGGAGCTTCGCTAGCAACCCGGCATTTCATCTCCGACAAAGTTATCCCCGAGAGAAGTAAAGCAAGTGTGTAAGTCCATCTCTGAATGTTTGTAAAGCATTCCTGCGTTAAGCTTAACTATGGAGCGACTGCCTCTTCTTGCTGCTACTTCAATCATGAAACTGATCAATGATCAGCTGATCGGCTTTTCTGTCGCGAGTCCGTCTCTCTTGTTTGTTTTTGGCCCACTTTGCACCAGAAAGAGGAAACCAGCAGCTGAACAACAGCAGCACGTTTAAGCTTGATCAGCTGTTGTTAGAATGTATTTAATATTACTTTCTACTCCAGGATCTTTTTCTACGTAGCTGACGGCTGGTAACTGTGCAGGGGCGGATCTAGCAAAGTTTAGCCAGGGGGGCCGATAGGGCATGAACAGGGAAAAGGGGCACAAAGACATACTTTTCTTTCTTATTCTCATTTAAAATGTCGAGCTTTTAATAAATAATTATCTGACACCCAAAGTTTTAATTTGATGTAAAATGAATAGAAGTCAATTACTGTATATGGTGACTATTAAGTCTAATATATATACCCTAGTAAGCTATAGTACTCTTTACTTTGGGAAGGTACCATCTGTGCAGTCTGCAGTTTTTTTGAAGAAAGATGTTGAATCTATTTAATATTTCTTGAAAAATAATTGATTTCTGTGCATTTTTTTTCACACTGCATCAAATTAAGGTTGATTACGTCGATTAAGCATCATGAGGTGGAGCGTGAGGGGTGGTTCCCTATTTTTTATTTATTTATTTTTGTTGTTGCTGGGAGTTGGAACCCTATTAGTTAGGTTGCTTAATATTTACGCTAAGTACTCTTTAAAATACCAGAATAGGGAGGATGGTGTAGGTTTGAGTTTATTAGATTGATCAGTATTGCTGAACTATGAAATTATTTTTTTTTTGCATACAGGTATAACAGAATAGCTTTAGTGTAGTTGTTGTTTTAAACTTGAGTATGAACTTACACAAAATGCAGCAAGATATTTAAAAAACAGTTTTGTTGATTAAAAAACACTATATCGGATTCATATCGGTATCGGCAGATATCCAAATTTATGATATCGGTATCGGTATCGGACATAAAAAAGTGGTATCGTGCCATCTCTAGTTAAAATACATGGATATGGCAGTAACTTTGTCTACTCTCAGATCAAAATGACAAATTCAAGTCAAGTATACGGTTTGTCAGTATAACGTGACAGTATAACGATTTACTCTTGACTGAGTTGGATCAAAGTTTTGAAAATTTAAGTTAAAATGAGGATCCACTGTGAAATCTTGAGAATTTTACTGATAGCACATTTATGATCAGAGATCATTTCTGCCAAATTTATCTCTTAAACGGAAACTCCGATCTTCAAATAAAGAAATAGCATCAAATCTGATTTGCTGTCATCTCTCTCTTTAAAAGAGCTTAACCCTGGGACCTTCCCGTAACACACTGCATCTTATTTATTATCTGTTTTCTGTGGTCACGCTGAAATTTATGTCTGGGAACTATAATGCATCATATGAGTTTGCTTGACTTTGAGTTCCCCTTTCTCTTTGTGCTGCTGGGCCAGAAGAAGAGGGAGGCCAGCCTCTGGCAGGCGTCAGCATGGCTCGTTTGCCAGCGGGGGGCTTGGCAGGTCACTCAGTGGCTGCTGTGCAGGCAGCAGCAGCCCATGCCGCCATGGCTGCTCAGGTGGCCGCTCTGGAGCAGCTGAGGGACAAACTGGAAGCAGGCGAGCCGCCAGAGAAGAAGATGGCGCTGTCTGCCGAGGAACACCAGCGACTGCTGCAGAGAGCGCTGCAGCAGAACCTGCTAGCCATGACTGCTCAGATACCTATGAACATTCGCATCAACAACCAAGGTACTGAACAGTGGAGCTCTGACATATTCGGGTAGAGAGAGAGGAACAAAACAACCAGTCAGACATGACTTTCATGTTTTGCACAGTAGCTGCAGGCTGTTCTACACTCTCGTTTGAGGAAATTCCTCCTTTATCTAATCAACATGAGATAAAAGAGTACACCACCTTTTTTACATCTCCCTGGTTTCAAAAGCTCAAAGATGCAAGAACACTGATTTTGCTGATGTGAAATGAAACTGTAATTTCTCACTTATTCTCGATTGTCAAGAAAAAGCAAATGGCCAAGTCCAGATAAAAAAGCAATATTAAGATTGCTGGGAAATATTAAGTCAATAATGTCAGCGTGAGCGCTAGCAGCAGTGATCTGTGTATGCAAACACCCACGTGAAAATGAAAATGTCACCTCTGGTAGTGGTTAACATGTAAATGAACAGTAAAAGAAGAAGATGAATTAATGTATTTCAAATGGTAACGGTCGGTTATTAGAGTGTATTTTTAGGGACATTCGTTTGTTTGTTTTTAACTATTCCAGAGTTGAAGTTTATTTTTGTCTTTACTGCAAATCAAAATGAACTAAAAATAAAAATCTGGAGTTATTACGATATCACAGTTACTCTTGGCATCACAGGTTTTTACATTTCATTGTTGCCAGTGCGAGCTAGGTTTGACACATTTCCCTTTTCATGACAGTTAGTATCTCAATGCATTCTTGTAATCTCACCACAAACCACAGCACCCAACTGCGAGAAAGTAACACCTAGCAGGGCTATAGGTTGACCTGCTTAGCTTATAGAAGCAGCGTGCGTGCATACATACATGCATGATTATCTGTGTGGGGATTCCCTTCTGTAAGCACGCACCTTGATCTTATAGAAGGATTTGTCTCGGTTACTGTCTATCTGATCGTGCACATGAACCATTTCTCGGTAAGTGACTTATGAGAAATGTTCATTGGGACATTTTTGAAAAATTCAGTTTTGCTCCTACTGTGGGACGGTTTTGTTTCTCCATTTGGTTTGAGTATTCTTAAGTCAAATCTGGATCCAAAAATGAATAAGGATGAAAACTGCTTTCTTCCAGATGGCAGACAAGACTCAGCTCTGAACCTCACCACCAACGGCACAGGGAGCATCAGCATGTCCGTGGAGCTCAATGGAGTGGTATACACTGGTGAGCAGCTCCTCTGTAACTTAAGGTGACACAACAAAATGTCAGATATGAGCTCGCTGCTTCGCAGTTAGTCATGAAAAGTTAAGTATTTCCACTAAGACTCTTGGCTGACTTACAGATCTGGAGAAGCATCAGATTGGTATAGAGACCAGCCCCCTTTCTTCCTCCGAATGTTCCTATCAGCACCTCTTTTGTTTCTGTTTCATATGTTGTTTCGTTGCTTATTTGATTTGTGAAGAAATGGAGAAATGATTATAGCTGTAAGAGATGTTACACAGAGCAGATTATTCCTGTTTTGTGGCAAAGCAGAGTTGTGCAGTAACATCGTAGAGTGTTGTTGTTGGAGGAAGATTACCAAGTTTGGTAAGACCTCAGTCTCGTGGGCCTAGACCCCTTGGATAATCTGGCTGTTGGAGATTGCTTAATGTCGTTAGGTGAAATTGGTCAGAAATAGGTGTACAGTTGTGCACCAAAGAGCTCTTTGGGACTGCTTTAGTCACTAGCAGAACGCTGCTGTCTCCTGTAGTTTAAATGGCAGGTGCCGGCTTGTCTGCACAGTCTCACTGACTATTTGCAGAGCTGCAGTGAAACGTCAGCGTGACTCAAATGGGAAACTGAGCACGTTTGCCTTGAAACTAAAAACTAAACTAAAAATTTGTACCTGAAGCTGTGTTCACACATGAAGTGATTCTCAGTAACCAGAGGCATTGAATTGCGTTAAGAGAATAAAAACGGGGCGAAGACAAAGTTGGCAATGTGATTGAAGTATCTATCAAGCGTTGATAGCCAAACAATCCGGTAGTAAATAGAATAGAGGGTTACCTAGGTAACTAGAGCCTGAATGTTGTTAGTGACCAGTCGTCAGCTTCAGATTGATGCGTGAAGAGCAAGTCTCTTCTGGTGCAGCTTAAACAACGCGTTTCAAATGGCACAACTTTTTCTTTGAAAGTGAATGTTCGCTTTTCACCGTTTGACTACTAACAGGTGAGCAGTTGGCACCTGTGTCTGCAGACAAGTCAGCTTCTTCCACACAAACTGCATGCGACTATAGCAGTTGCAAGGAGGTTTTTGTTGAAGCACCTTCCCCCTCGAGCAACCACTCGCCAGTTGGTCAGGAAAGGCAGTTTTTTTCCTAGCAAAAAGTGGTCGCCAAGCGGTTGCAGATCAGTATATACAGACTGTAATTCAAAGCATTTGACAGATGTTTTGTACTCTGACTCCTTTTTGTTTTCCCTCTTGTCGTTTTCTATCCAGGCGTTCTTTTTGCTCAGGCAGCACCAGGGTCAGCCTCGTCTGGTGCATCTGCATCGTCCGTCACCAACAAGGCTCCCAGCAGTCGCATCGCTCCGCAGCAGCAGCAGCAGCTGCAGAACACACCTACCTCAAACTCCAGCAACTCATTGTCTTAACAAACTCCCAGCCTTTCCTTCATTCATATTTTTTTTTATTTACCACGCTAAGTGAAGCCAAAAAGCAACCTCATTTTCTATCTCACCAATGCCAAAAATAGAAAAGAAAAGAAAAGAGAAGAACCATAAACCATACAGAAAGACACAAACTGGAACTCTGTTCACTTGAAGTACACTATCTCAGGTTTCCTCTCACAAACTCTTTTGTTCTTCATCGCCAAAATGATCTTGAAAAAGCAAAATCTCCCAACTGAGAGCCAGTATATGCTAAACAAAGACATATGCACAGCCTGTGAATTATTTATTTCTGCATCAATGTACAGATTATTTGGAGAAAAAAAGAGAAGATAAAAACTAGGAAAGCATTGTTTACACACACAAACACAGCTACTGACTGACAATGATGTTTTATCCTTCAGGGGAGAGACTTTATTTTAAGTTTTCATTGTCATTATTGTCATTATTTTATTCTCTTTATTGTTTTTTTGTTTTTTTTATCATTTAAATCTTTAACAATCTTTTCACTGCAGGAAAAAAATCTATATTAAGAATTCTATACAAAAAAAAAGAATATCATCTATTTTTAATCAGAATAACTTTAAGGATAAGTGTTGTTTCTTCAGGGCATATATAAATATATATAAATATATATAAATTGTACCATTGTGACCTCATTTTGGGTAAAACCTTATACACACGGCAGCCGTTTTGAGTGTCTGTGTGAGATAACAACGCAGGTCTGTGCTCCTGTCGTGTGGGGACGTATGCATTACATCACAGATTCTCCTGTGAATAGACAGAGTGACGTCGGCGTCCCGACTCAGACTAATGCAAAGGAGCACGCATTGGAGGCGGGCATAGTTGTTCTTCCTGTGACGCTCGGCTAATTTAGCTAGAAAATCCACTCCTGTTTGTTGACACGAGGCTTGTTAAATACACCCTTTACCTTTTTTTTTCTCTCTCTCTCCATTATGCTGGTAGAGTTTTCAAAATGTAAGAGTAAGGTCAGTTTGTACAGGCGGTAAAATTAAGTTGTTTCTTTTTGTTTTGTTTTTTTTCCCACCTCCCTGCACCTCATCACAGGATGGACTTTCTCAGTGCTGTCCACACCAAGTGTTCCTTTTCCTGTTTAGGGTTCAGATTTATGTGGAAAACACAGGTTTTAGGTGAATGTTCTCAGGTGTTTCTCGCTCTTAAACAAATATCCCACTTGACAGAGCACTGCTTTTCCACGTGTTGAAATCTGCGTTATCTTCTTTCTAACTTGGCCTTTAGTGGAGTGATTGTCTTTCAAAAAAAGAAAAGATGCATGCATGTATTTGTAGATAAAAAGCCCCCTTAATGAGATATGAAGTGATTTCCCATCTTAGGTTCGCAGGAGTCGAGCGTATACTGAATCTTTATTATTGCAGAGCTGCTCAAATGGACAATCAGGTGTCAGGAGATGCTTATCTGGGCTTCGGACGAGTGCTTTTTTTCAGCTCGTATGTGACATTGTGTTGTGTTTTCTTTTTTGGCTTTGTATTATAGATTTCAGATGCTTTTTATTTTTATTTTAGCGTTTTCAGCTTTGTTTTTGATGAATTTGTGTGTCTTCTGATCCAAGTGCTTCTTATCCCGCGCCTTGAGACGAACAGGGTCTCATTAAGGTTAGCTTGCAACCTGTCCGGGATCCTGCGATGGCTGAGAGGCGATCGCAGCTGCGGCGTTTGCTCGTGGCCTCGCGTCTTTGTACAAACTCTGTTAGCTTTACAAAACACAGAGGAGAATCTGTGTCATTTGTGTTCGTGCTTTTTGAAGTCAGTCAATCAATTCAGCTTTTTGAACTTTAACCTGTTACCTCTCTGAACTGTTAACCGTTAAAGATTGTTCCCCACAGCCCCGACACACACGCGCGTACACACACACACAGTCACCCCACTTCACAAAGCAGCTTCATTCCTACTGATGTTGGAAGTAAATCAGGCTTTGTACGTGGGTTCTGTTCAGAGACCTTAACACAGCATGAGCTGACCAGAGAGCGCGCGGTACCTCAGTTTAATCAGTTTTTACTGTTCAAGTCAAATATCACCAGATGGCTGTCGTGGCTTTGATTCTGGACTCACTTCTCGGTGGGAAATTACCACCAGCTGCTACAGAGCAACTGGTCATTACTTTTATGTTTTTTGTAACGGACCTCACAGTCATCACAGTGGCGTTCTTGAATTTCAGTGCAATGTCCACAAAGGATTGAACTGTCCATCCTCAGGCACAGGAAAGCAAAGGCGGACTTCAGGTTTATGTAAAACCCTGCTCGAGACTTCAGAAACCATTTGATTTGCAAATCGAATAACTAAATTCGTTTCTCTCCGCAAAACGCTTAAGCGCCTTTTAGATGCGGAATACAAAACATTGCCGGCTTTATCTGTTTACCGTAAAGTTCCTCCTCCTTCTCAAAGATGAGCCCATGGCTGAGGCAGCGACAGCCACACTAACCTTGCAATAATTGCCAGACACATGCAAGAAGTGTTGCATTTGTGGCATCGATTGCCAATGTCAACTATGATGAGGTTAAACCACACTTTTGAACATTTAGAGTTGTGAGTGTGTGTCTGCGTTTGGTGCATGGTGCAACATCAAGCAGTAGCTGCTCCTGGTTCTCACACGGGGGCTCGAGGAGGCCGTTCCACACAGACGCCGTAAACCGAACACACGGTTGCTGAGACACGATGATAAAACATTCAGCTGTTTGGCGAATTCTCCAGTGAACCCATGAGCACGTGCAGGACACCTTTCTGAAAAAAGTGACTGAAATTACGTAGTCAGACATGAGGCTGATGTGTTAGGACGCCGTCAGGCTCAGAGAGTGTCTACGTGTAGAATGTGTTGCTCTTCATTAACTCAGGCGTACAGCTGATTTAAATGTTTGATAAGTGCATCTCTTAGAAACACAGTAAACACTTTGTGAATGTGAGATTCAAAGGCTCAGCTCCATGAATGTCATCTGCCTTTTTTTCATGCCCTTACAGTAATGGGTTGGTATGTTGGAGTACTGCTTAGGCCCTAACCAAAACAAAACAAAAGGGGAAAATGACAGCCCTCACGTATTCCTGCTTCCTTGTATCTGCAGTATGAGTGGATACGAGGGCTGTTTTTCTTTGTATCAGGAGTAGCAGGTGTCACAGTTGCCAGTAATGGCTGACAATCAAATAGAGACGTACTGCGGCTGGAAGCATGTTGGGGGAGGATGGCTGGAGAGAAGCTAAATTCAATCAATCCCAATCTAAAGGATCAACACTGCTTTTTCACATTTGACCCTGTGACCTTTTGGCCCCCAAGGCAGCTTTTAAAGCACCCTCCCCCCCTTCGGTGAATCCATATTTATCGTATAACTATCGACTGCTTGTGTGTGATATTTGCACATGAACAACAAAGGTACCGCCACTCGACTGTACTCGCTCTCTCTGTGGACGGCAGCATTTTCAAGGAACATGTTCTTAACATGCGCAGTAGCAACAATCATGAGACTTAAAGACAACGCTGTATACCTCCAAACACTCTCGACATCCCTTCAACCACAATCAAACCCCGTTTCTACCTCAAGGACTAAAAGCTTTGGCAGATTTCTCCTGCAGGGCCACACCTGGGAGAATCCTGCTGGAGGCTGCGCTCAGGCCAAAAAACCCCACTCAAGTGATGGTGGTGCCGGTTCATAAGGATTTTAAAAGAGATTGTAGTGACCACAGACAATCAGCTGAAAATGCAATTCTCACCTTTAACGATGACCATTTTAGAGGCAGCTCTTTGGCAAGAGCTCCCCTCAGTGGAAGGTTTTTGTTACAGCGCACAATCAGTCAAAGTTTCCTGTATGGGGGGGAAAAAAACATGGAAGGATATGAAGGCTTCAACTATTCCATTTACTTTCTTTTCCTTTCTTTACTTCCTTGTGGTGTTTCCAGAGTTTAATGTTTGTGGGGGATGTAAAAGCTTCAGAATCAGCATTCAGATCACGGAACACTAAAACCAAACTTCACAGGCTTTTAGAATCAGTAGCTCTGCAAGGCACTCAAACAGGGAAGTGGTTCAGACAGGGAAAATGCAGTCTGGCCTGTATCAGTGCAATCATGTAGGATCCTCTGGTCAGAGGTAGTTCATCTCTGATATTTTAAGGCACAGTGTAGCTAAGAAAACTGCATCAGTCTTAACTCTGTAGCCTGTAGAGTTGTGAAAAACAGATTTTTGTTCAGGCTGGAGCTTTCGTTTTTTATTGTATGGTAGGAAGTTTGACTCCTATAGCTTACAGATGTTTTCCATCATTAGATTAGACAATGCCTGCGCAACATGTTTGGCTTTTTTATTATTTTATTCGTCTTTAATGGCCCTGGACTGTTTTCAGAAGCCTGCTTCGTTTGACACTGTTGTACAGACTTGAACAGCAACATAACTCATCTATTTTCCTGTCTTGGAGTCCAATTTTGATAACAGTATGTTAATATCAGCACAAACCCTCAGAGTCTATCGCGATCAGCTCGCTCGCTCTCTGTCTCATTCGTAACTTTTAAGTGTCTGAATCTCAGCTGTTTTTGATCCCAACCAGAGCTGTAGATAAAATAACTGCTTGAAAAACATGGTTCTGAGGGTCTTGCTTGGAGCGTGACTCCTGCTCCCACCTGCTGCCGACATGGACACTTTGCTAGAACATTTACGGGTTAAGGCGCATGTGGGGCTCGAGGACTTTTGACTGGACTTCACCACTCACCTTACCTCAACCAGGGGGACTGTGGATAGGGAAGATGATGATGATGATAAAATAACAAGATGCCTTCTGCTGTGACAATTATATGAATTAACATGTATTACTAAGACTCATTAAGTAGATTATTTCTGAAATTGGCTTTTAGGGCTATGGATATATAATTTTTTTTTTTTTAATTGTTTTTTGTTTTTTTGGCTATTTCCCTGCTTTTTTCCTTGTTTTAGACATGCTGTAGCAACGGAGACACAGAGATTACTTATAGAGCAGATTTTTGAATACAGTGATGATACTTATAATGGTAATGTGATTATTATAGGGAAGCGTGTGTGTGTGTGTGTGCGTGTGCGTGTGCGTGAGCAAGTGAGAGTGTGTGTGTGAGAGAGCTTCACGTGTATCCTCAGAACAGAAACAGTACTCTGTCTCTTGTCTCTTACAACCTCTCAGGAAAATCTACCTCTACCTCCAGTTTGATGCATTTAACCCGGTGAGGGCTCAAGTTACAGTTTGGCAGGAAGAGGACATGAGAATGGGCGCCGGCGTTTGAAGTGAACTTCAGCCGACCTCGATTGATATGAACGCCGTGCTTGTGTTAGATACAAACAAGACATTCTTGGTTGAGAGGTTCATTTCTGACGCCGGGGCGTCCGCCGCCCTCTTGTTTGTCGTTACACTTTCGTAACACTTCTGTTGTTTAGCTTATTTGAGTACCAACAACAGGGAACCTCCAGCTCAACAGCTAACTACTACCAGTACTCGGACAAGTACTGCTTCTCACACCACTGTCAGTTCAGAGTTTTGCAGTCTGCTCTATTAATGTGTGCTTATTCCTTCTTTTTTTTTTTTTCTATCAATGATCACATTTTTTCACAAGTGGGATGTTTCCCCAATGGCCACCACATCTGTGATGTGGCAGCGGGGCAATGCAACTGTTTATTTTGAAGGGTGAAGATCTGTTCTTGCCTATTTACTCAATATATGTTAGTGTGAATACTTTTATTTTGAATCTGAAATTAATAAAATATCACCTTTGTTAAATGTCAGATGTGTTTTGGATGTTATTTTAAGTATTTGGGACTAAGATTTAACAACCAGTTATCCTGAATTATACAGCCTCAGGGGAAATATTAGACTATGTCAGTATTTATTTAACAAAGATTAGACCATTAAGTACTAATGGTTTCACAGGAATTAAGAGATAGCAGAGCCAGTTGCTGCCAACCAGATTAATTGATCATCTTCAGGTGTGAGGAGCTCAGTAAAAGCAGAAGTTTAGACCCAGGCATCTTGCAATCACTTAGTCAACCATGAACTACTCGGTAGTAGATTTGAGCCCTATGGGAGTGTCCACCAAGAGGGACATGGACCCCCTATTGATCCTCTACCTAATCATACGTGCCAAGGTGTGGAAACGGGTGTGGGTCACAAACAGCCGAGGTTCCAGGCAAACCCACCGGGTACTCTGTAGACCAATGGATTCTAGAGTTAAAGACGAGGCCATCTGTCCAGCAAAAGCTTGGCTGAAATGAAACAGGACAATGATCGCAAGCACTGCAGCAAAATCTGCAACAAAAAGGCAAAAAAAAAAAAACAGGAAGCATCAAGGTGATGCAATGGCCCAGTCAGAGTCCAGACCTCAACCAGAGTGAAATGCTGTGGTCAGACCTTAAGATATCTGTGCATAAACGAAATCCCACAAACCTCTGTTGCCTGAACACTGTTGCAAAGAAGAGTGAGACAAAATTCCTCCACAATGATGTGAAATACTGAAATCTATGGTAAATGATTACTTCAGGTTATTGCTGCTAAAGGTGGTTTTACAAGCTAAAGAGTTGTGGGGTGTACTTTAGTTTTCCACACACCGCTTCTGCATTTAGTCTAATTTCACGTTAACTAAATAATGACAGAGTGTAATATGTGTTAGAAATCAGCCAAGGTGCCATTGTGTAGCCTGTAGGCCGTTTGTCTGTCCGTCTATGGATATGCCTCACCAGACCATCACTGACACACCACCAAACGGTTCATGCTAAACTATGTTACAGGAAGCATAATGTTCCCCCACAGCTTCTTCAAACCCTTTCACGTCTGTCACATGTACTCATGGTGAACCTGCTCTCATCTGTGAAAAGCACAGGGTGCCTGTAGTGGACCTGCCAATTCTGGTATTCTTGGGCTCTATGGTGCCAGTCAGTGAGGGCAGAGCCCACTAAAGGACATGGAGCCCTCAGGCCACCGTCATGAAAGTCTGTTTCTGATTGGGTATTCACACCAGTGGCCTGTTAGAGGTCATTTTGTAGCTCTGGCAGTGCCCATCCTGTTCTTTGCACAAAAGAGCAGATTCTGGTCCTGCTCGTGGATTAGGGTCCTTCTGCAGCCCTGCCCAGCTGTCCTGGACTAACTGCATGTCTGCTGGAATTGCCCCATGCTCTTGAAACTGGGTTGGCAGACACCTGAAGGAGTTGGAAAGAATGTCAGTGGCCTCCACCTGTAAAGCCTTTTCTGTTTTGTGTTTTCATTGTTGTCTAGTGTACTTGTTGTTAATTTCATTAACACCAAAACAGCTGGAACTGATTAACAACCCCCTCTGCTGTCCCAGATGTTTAACTGATGATGTTATCCTCTAATTAGAAAAGGTTAAAAGGTTTTCCTTTATTTTTTAGATTAATTTTACTCAAGAAACTGTTGCAAACTATCTAACAGAATATAAAGACTGTAAAAGCAACACCAGGGTTATTACTTGAAATCTTAAGATACTGCTTAAAATGAGTAGATCAATAATAATGTTCCTCTTGTACCTTTCCCATTGTAGTGTACATTTCAGTGTTTTTTCTGTAATGCAACCGTTCTCTGACTTGTATCCCCATGTGATGTCTGTGTTGTATGTGTAAGGTCGGGGGTGGGTTCATTCCACTGCAGGGCAACCTGCCACTGCATGTGTCGAATAAACTTTGAACTTGAACTTGATTGTCTCATTCTGAGTTGTCTTTGTACATTTACGCTGCTGCAGCACTTGTGTCTTTGACCTTGACTGCATCGAGTTGTTAAAATCCATTTACTGAAGCTTCTCACTTTACACATCTTATGGAAACTTGCAACCTAAAATAAACAAATACTAATGGTTATGAGCCTACCACCTGTTCACAGTATAGTCTTTGGAAATTATTTCTACATTAGTGAAAACAATTTAGCATAAAAAAAAGTTTTTATTTTTTCCCTTAAATGTTATATTTTTTTTTATTATTTGAAATATCTTGATAAGCAACAAGATTTGTATTAACAAAGGTGGTTGTGGGAGTATTTTAAAGTGCCATGCTGATGGCCAGATCCACAAGGATTTGAAAAGCTTTTTCTCCTCTGTACACAAATTCAGTGGATCTTTAAAAAAAAAAAAGCTAAGAGGTTTTCCTGCAAGAATGATGGATAGGTATGTAAAAAGGATTCAAATATCCTCTCCCAGAGATGCTGGACATGGAATGGCTTTACCATGTACTATTTCTTGTGACTGAAGATGCAGCAGAATGAATTACAACTACAGTGTATGCTTAAACTGCATTGGATGTGTCATGGTCCTGGGTCTTTTGACCCAGCGTTTTAAGTTTGAGTTTATTTTGTTCATTAGGTTATCTAAGTTCATTTGGTTATTAGACTCCTTGTGTTTTCTTCCCCTGTATTTACGCTTCCCCTCACCCTTTGTGTTTCATGCTGCGTGTCTTATGTTATCAAGTTTGTATTATTATGCCTAAGTGTTTCTAGTTATTATTTCCCCCTCGTGTTTCCAACTATGGTAAATCTCCCCTGCTCTTCATGTGTTTCATGTCTGTGTCTTACGTTAAGTTCTGGTTGTCATGTCTGCGTCTCATTATGTTTCCTATTTTATTTGGAAGAGATCCTGTGCTTTTATATTATGGGTTATGTTTTGAGTCCTTTGATATACTGTTTCTTGTTTCCCTAGATCTCAGTTATGGTTATCATAGGTTTAGTTCTTTGGCTTTGTTATATGGCTTCCCTGTGTTCCATGTTATGTCCACTGTGATGTTTTGTGCCATGTTTCAGGTTCCTATGTTCTGTCCCCCCAGTTGCTGTTAAGTTTGCGTGTTTTAGAATTCAGTCAGTGTGTTTCCTGTTTTACTTTGAAGGTCCATGTCTCATGTGAGTGTTTCTAGTTTTGCGTCCTTGCCTCGTCCTGCTTAATTACTCTCAGCTGTGCTCTCCTCCTGTGGCTCATTCCCCCTCGTTATCCCTCAGTATATTTAAGTCCTCTGTTTTCAGTGTGTGATTGTCAGGTCGTCTGTTGTCCACGCCATGTTTCCTATGCCATGCTTCCAAGTTTCTTGTCTAGGTTTTTCTTATTGTTTGTTTAGATTTCCCAGTTTAGGTTTGTGTTAATTTTGCTTCAGTTTGCCTTGCCCTTTGTTTGTACCTTTTTTTCCAGCCATATTAAACGGCTCGCTTTTTGTTAACATTCAAGTTTTGTTCCCTGTTCTTGGAGTCTGCATTTTGGGTCCTTTTTCAATTCATACAGTCTGCCCTCGCCAGACTGTGACAGGATGCAGCCAAACCGATAGGATGATGTCTTGCAGTACTGATAGGCAAATGCTTTGTCTCCTGAAGTCAGCTGGTCTGAGGGTGTGAGGAGAAAAGTCCTACAAACAAGCAGCAACTGAAGGCAGCTGTAGGAAAAGCCTGGCCAAGCATCCCAAGGGAGGAAAGTCAGAATGGTCTGACGTGCATGGATGCACAAGATTTGCATCCAAATTTAAAATAATCATTGCAGTTACTTATCAAAAGTAACAGACTCAAGCACATAGGAAATGAAGGGGAGAGTGCAGGCAGGGTGGAGACGGGTGTAAGGGGTGATTTCTGACAGAAGAGCAGTAAAAGTGAAAGGGGAGGTACAAGGTTTGGAGATGATGGCACTGTCAAAAAGCACAGACAGCAGAGATGGAGATGTTCAGATTTTCATGTGGAGTGATCAGATTGGACACAGTTAGAAATGAGTAGATCAAATCAAATCAAATCACTTTTATTGTCACATCACATGTGCAGGTACATTGGTACAGTACATGTGAGTGAAATTCTTGTGTGCGAGCTTCACAAGCAACAGAGTTGTGCAAAATACAATAACGTAAACAAGCAAAATACAAGAATGGCTACATCTGAAACTAATAAATATATGTACAATATATAATAGTATATGCATTTCTGGATGTGTATACTAAATATTTTTCTACGGTGTGTGTGTGTGTGTATACACATATTTTACAAATTAAATAGAGTAAACAATAAATAAAATATATAAAAATATACAGAGTTGAGACATGTGCAAAACATGCTGCAGAACCTCCTTCCTGATGGAAGTAGTCTGAACAGTTTATGGCTGGGGTGACTGGAGTCCTTGATGATCCTCCCCGCTTTCCTCAGGCACCGCTTCCTGTAGATGTCTTGGAGGGAGGGAAGCTCACCTCCAATTATCCGTTCAGAGCACCGCACTACTCGCTGGAGAGCTTTGCAGTTGTAGGCGGTGCTGTTGCCATACCAGGTGGTGATGCATCCAGTGAGGATGCTCTCAATGGCACAGTGATAGAAGGTCCTGAGGATGCGGGGGCTTCATGCCGAATCTTTTCAGTCTCCTGAGAAAGAAGAGGCGCTGCTGCGCCTTCTTCACTGTTTTGTTTGTGTGTACTGACCACGTAAGATCCTCAGCCAGATGTACACCAAGGAACCGGAAGCTGCTCACTCTCTCCACAGCAGCGCCGTTGATGGTGATGGGGGTGTGTACTTCTCTGCACCTCCGGAAGTCCACTATCAACTCCTTTGTCTTTGCGACGTTGAGGGTGAGATGGTTGTCTTGACACCAGTGGGTCAGGGCGCTGACCTCCTCCCTGTAAGCCGTCTCATCACCATTGGTGATAAGACCCACCACTGTAGTGTCGTCCGCAAACTTCACAATGAAGATCAGGATCAGGAAGACAGATTGAACAAGCAGTTTGGAAATAAAGTTAGAGAGGCTGAGATGGTTTGGATATGTCCAGAGGAGGGATAGTGGATATACTGTACAATGGATGTTGAAGATGGCACAGCAAGGAAGAAAAGAGGAAGAACATAGAGAAGATTAATGGATGTAGTGAAGGAGGAGATGTTGATGTGGCATAGAATAGGTGGCAGAGAATCTTGCAATAGGACTTAAAGGTACTGTGCTGCAGGGGTTGTAACAGACTCCACTTTGTTTGTGTGAATGGGGAGTCTGCCTAACACTAAGTTTCATCATGGAGTTCCACAGGGTTCTGTGCTAGAACCATTTATATTCACATTACACATGCTTCCCATTGACTGTATCATTGTGGCCTTTAATTTCTTACTGGGCCCTAAGAGTCTTAGAAACATGGGGTATGGTTGTTGGGGTTTTCTTTTGTAGGGTCTTTGCCCTAAAGCATCTTGAGGCCACTGTTGTTGCCATTTATGTAAATAAAATTGAATTAAAGTCTGAATTCTACACCTTAAATGCTTCATTTTAAGTTCACCGTGTATATTAAATTATGCAGTTTTTTAAAAAAGTAAGGTATGCTGTTACAGAAATTGCCTCTTTGCTCTTTAATAATCGTGCTCACCCAGAGGTTCTTTGCATATAAAATTCAAAGGGGGGTGGGAGTGAGGGCAACGTGACGGGCGTATCACGTTGACGCTGGCTTTTTTACAAAGCACCGCCCAATAAGCGTCTCCGCGGTGCTAAACCTATCGGAGCCCGGTAGATTCAAACGAAAGCGCTGATTCAGCGAGTGGGGGCGGAGCTACTTCTAGGTTCTGTTTGGTGCTTGAACAGCGAAGCGTCGGATTGAGAGCGATTATCTTCGTTACGGTGGCAAGTGTTACGTTTAGATGTTAACAAACCCCCACGTAAAGAAAAAAAAATGAGACTTAGGTCTCAGAAAACTATTGCTGCTTGTCCAGAGACACCGAGGCGCTCCCGTCGACGGTCTAACGGAAAAAGGAGTCGATCGCGCCTGTCCGGGTCGGAGATTGAAAGTCCGCTTCAAAGCAAGGTAATTTATTGTTTGTCGGGTTATTTCTCTATGGTGATAGTGCTGTTATTAATGTTGGTGGAACAGGTAAACATTAAGGTAGCATACAGAGCTGGATGTTGAATATCGTCCCTTTGTTAGGATGCTAGGCTAGTTAGCTAGCTACTAGCGTTCTCATAACAAAACAGCTAACAGAGTTGCTAACATTAGCACCTTCTCGATGGTAGGTAGCATTTGCCACAGTTCTCTAGTTCTATCTGGATCTGTCTGGACCTATTTAAGTAATTTTTTTTGGTTAATTTTAATTGGTAGGTTAAATACAGCAAGGAGGGTTGGTAGGGATATAGTTTCCAATTTAGACCTGAAAATAAACCATCGTGGTTGTAAATATAAGCTACTGTTAAAACCTCGACCTACTGATTAAGCTTTATGACTTTATGTTTAGATTTTAAAACGTGTTGGATTGGCAGACATGACTGTGACTAACCACTGTTTGCATTGTAGATTTAAACTGTAGATCATTCACTGGGTGTCGAAAAGAACAAAGGAAAACAATGTTGTTCATACAGATCCAATTCATTCTTAGTAGCTGCTGTCTTTAAGTCAATCAATCAATCAATGAAACTATCATTAGTATTATTTTTTTGTATTCTTTTCTTTTAACCTCTACACCGAGTCGTATTGTTGTGTGTTGCTTTAAATTACTAAAATGAAACAGTGAGTTAACTTTGGTTTCAAGTTTAATCCTTTACCCTAAAATTGAGGGTCTTTTCACCCATAAGAGAAACTTGAGAACATCTCAAAGAAGAAGCATACATACTAGGCAGCGTTAATCACATCACAACACTGGATTCCAAGAGGATTGATGCCAACAAGGATTAAAGGTCCCAGTTGCATGTGGAAGAGGGTCGCAGTAAAGTAGGTCACCAGGACACATCTTCCTGTTTAGACCCATTAGACTAGTGTGGATAGAGGCCATGCAGAACAGAATCCTATTCAGGGCAACATATGTGGTGACTTTGGTTGTTGGTTAAATCAACTTGATACTCAGGTTGAAATATGGGGCAAACTGCTGCTTGAAGAAAGGTTTATAACCATATTACAATTGTACTGTAAATAGCTGTGAAACTGTGTGGTCACCAAAATACAAGCTGACTTACCTTTAATGACGGCGTTTGAATGACGGCGTATTCACTACGTGAAGGCTTAAAAATAGCCAAATCTTGTATCCATCCTAGGTGAATTGGGTGTGTTCCTCCAGAGATTTATAATTGCGAAATTGGTTCGCCCTATATGTGCTGACTCCTCAGACAAGGTACGAGAATAAATAGCGGTTGGTCTTCAGGGTTTCTACTCCACTGCCGTATTTCATACGGGTCCACATTTCCAATGCGCACAATTTTTTGCAAGTACCGTCTCTTTGCATCTGGACACAATCTGTCTCTATAACGTCCTTTTTCTTTTGAGTTGCTTTTAAGTATGGTTCATAGCAATCTTCCTTCCAACACAGTGTGTTTGTTTTGATTCGTGGCCTACTAAAATGGTGCCGCGCTCCCACAATGCATTGCGGCGTGAACTCCAAAGCCCCATTGTCCTTGGTGATGTAAGACTTGGATGCAGCTGCTGGCCATGGAAACCTATTCTATGGAGCTCTCTACACGCTGTTTTTGAACTAATGTAAATTTCACAGTTTAGAGGTCTGTAATGATTGACTCTGCTGAAAATTAGCGACCTCTGTGCACTATGCGTTTGTTGAAACAATCTGCATGCCTAGGTGTTCCCGTGGAAGTAATCCAAACACCTGAATTCAATGATTTGGATGAGTAAGTGAACACTATAGTGTGGAATAGAATAATCCTTTATTGTCATTGTACGTGTACAACGAAACTATGGGTGCTCTACAGAAATGAAATATAAATAGTAAAACAACAGGAATAAATGGCATACAGAAGATATATATACAAGCTAGAGGCATGTCAGCAAAACAAGAGAAGGGGACACATTGAAGAGCAAAGTGCTTGGAAGCAGTGCAAAGGGGTTGGTCTGAGTATAGAGTCCGTATGTGAGGCCTGAGTGATGGGGATTACTCAGAACGTGGCACAGATTGGTGGGGGGATGGTGTTTGTGAGGTGTAGGACCTGATTAACCTGAAGTGCTGACCAGAGGTCAGCAGGCCTTCCTGTTCTCAGTCATGGCCCCTGCGTACCAAACACCCAGGCAGTAGGAAAGCTTGCTCTCCATCGAGGAGCGGTAGAAGGTCAGGAGCAGCTTCTGGTCCAGGTTATTCTGGAAGTGCAGCTGCTTTTGGGTCTTCTCTAACAGAATTTTTTTTTATAAACGTGGGACACTGATTGAGACATCCTGAAGTAATGCACTATTACGCTGTTTTAAATGCGTAATAGGTAATAATGAAGGTGTTGCTTCACTGAACAGTTTTTTCTTCTTGTTGTTTTTATTGTGTAGGATGAAGAGACTGTGAATAAAGACTCAGAGGATGAAGTTCCCACTATGGTGAGGCGACCGCTGCCTCGTGGCCGGGCGAGAAAGAGGGCTATTGCTGTGAATGACCAAGAATCAGGTATTTTAGCGCCATCGGCTGATTCTGCTTTAAAGCACAGTTACACTACCTGTTAGTTGTTAGTTGAAATGCTCATCGTTTTCTGTTGTGTTTTCTGAATGACTCTCATTTTACTGTCTAGATTTGACCTTCAAGACTCCAGTCCGTCCCATCATGCACCACGAGCGCATACTGTCAGAGATCGACCCTGTGACTCCGCGTAACGCGACAACAGCTAGAAACATCTACTCACCCATTGTGCGTTTCCTCACACCCAGCAAAGAAAGTGAGTACCAGTCATCCATTTGAAACTTGTTTACATGTAACAAAAGTCTCTCATTGAGAGACGTCACCATACAACTGAATGTACAGTGGGGCAAAAAAGTATTTAGTCAGCCACCGATTGTGCAAGTTCCCCCACCTAAAATGATGACAGAGGTCAGTAATTTGCACCAGAGGTACACTT